>NC_056737.1:638659113-638771613 GCF_019279795.1 Protopterus annectens
TGAAGGTCTGTGTAGTGCACACTGTGTCTGCCTGTTGATGCCAGTCCACCAGCAGAATATTATAGAAAGCAATAAAGGCTTAATTCACACTGAGCACACTGGTTTAGTCTTATTTATGCAGTTGTCATTGATAAACATGGCTTTGGTTATTTACTCTGGCAGTGCAACTGTGCAACTTATAAGATGATTGTGAAAATGAGCACTATGCAGTTCTTATATTGCAGTAGTGCTCACACTGCGAAGTTAAAAACAGTCTTGAGGTGAAAAGAAGATTTTTTATACTCCAAGTCACTTTAAATTGTCATATTGGTTGAAGCAGTTTTCTGATATGAGTACATTTGACTGCTTTGGCCATGTTTTTGTGAAACATCATGTTCTACTCACTCAGTTCTACTCACTGCAGCAATGATTTCCCCTAAGTCCATTATGTTAAGTATGGCAGAGAGCAATGGGCTGATTACATGCTAGGTCACTGGAGTGCAACATTATGTTTGACTAGGCAAGCAGTGCACCATTTCTGACCAAGAAAAAAAGCAAATACTCTTAGCAGTCACCTGTGTCAAAGGAACCATTCAGTTCTGCAGATCCCTTTATTGTTGGGTAGATGTTATCTTACAAAGCTGCCCACATGTTGTTCATTTATTTAAAACAAATCAAATGCAATGGGCAAATATCAACATGTACAACAGGAGGTAAGCACCCACTGCTCTAAGCTTTTTCAATATCTACTCTAAAACATAAGCATTTTTTTCTAGTTCTAACACATTCAGTAGCATCTGAACTTTGCAGAATATGTCAGTTGTAAAGAATAGTATATAGAAGATCTAAGCAAAACTACTAACATAATAGTTCACACTAATTTTGACTATACAATGTATAAGTTCACTTCAGTGCTGCTGACCCAGATGAAACGCATCAATGTCCCATCACAGAAATAGTCTCCATGTCCTCCCACTCATTTCCTATTAGCCGCCTCTTCTCATTGACCAAGAAGTTAAAATGACATCACATTACACTCCCCCCTCCACAACCTACAGGAATTTCTTTTGCAGATATGCTCACTGTGGCATTTAATAGCGACTAAAGACATAACAGGATGTGAGCTACAGACAGGGGAGAATGATATGTAACTATGGAGGTGTTTATTTTAATGACATTACAACTTCTTAGCAGGCATTAGTAAACATTAGTAAGTTCCATGGAGTGCCAGCACTTCAGAGCATAGGGAATGGAGGAGTACAGTGTATTACACTATGAATTACATGCACAGATCCTAGCAAATGGCATAAGCTAACACAGGATTCATTTCAAGGATAGGTACAGGTTTGCTAGACTAAAGTGATGCCAATATCAGGAGTTTTAGGAAGCTTCAGAAACTGCATTTCACAGTTTCCCACCAGCTGCACTTCACGGTTTCGGTTTACATGATCTTTAGCATGTAGGTGCTGTATTGTGTAAGAAGGCGCATCATTCATATGTTCACTGATCTTTGTTTCCACTATCAAATTTTGGAACAACATTGCTTATACATATCTGGGACAAACAGCAGAGGTGCTTATAATGTCATTATGTAAATAAGGAAACACTGACAGTTTGGCTCATCCCTTACCATAAACTGCACAAGTTCTTGTTAAATCACTCTTTCTCTGCTATCATCTGAGATATATTATTTATTTATCTAGGTTTTGCTTAGTTCTGTGATTTGCATTGCCACCATATTTACTCTTCATTGCAACACTTGTAACTCCGTCACTTTTTTTTTCACTTTTCTGTGTGCTTCTCAGTACTGGTATCTGTGCAGTCTTGCTACAGTACACTAACTACTTAAATGACAATAAAAAGTCAAAGACAAAAGCCAGTCATTGTTCTCAGCATCAGCATATTTGTATTCAAGGTCCAATAATTGCAAGGCAGCATCAAAGCAATTTAAGAGGAAGGGAATAGTATTATTAATGAAGCAGGTATTCAACAAATTCACAGGAATCAGCCCTAGGAAGTTTATGTTCCTGACAATTTATCAGCTACACTAAAATCAGAAAGAAAATCTTTTAAAAACTGAACGTACACTGAGCTGAATGATCAGACATTTCACTATGAATCTGTCATATCTTCCATATGGTTCAGTTACAAACCAATGTTAGTGCAGAATATTTTCCTGTGAATTCTGCTTGGTGTCCCCTTTGCCACAGTTAAATGCATTTACCTCAGTATTTTTTCCATCCAAGAAATGCATCATTCCCACAGTACTGTACTGTGGAAATGATATGTGTCATCGAGCTGGATGTTAACAAGGTAAGATGAGGTGAGGTAGGTGAATGCCATAACTTGATGCAAACAGCTTAGTAATCACTTAATAGCTTGAAAACAGTCTTTATGATAGCCTACAGAATAAGACATCAGTGTTTAATGTAGTCAGACCATTCTCTAGCATCCTGTTGATCAAATGGATCTGAACACATTGGGGGTGGAATGATAATACTGTGACTGAGAATGCCACCAGTGAGCACAATTGGAGTGAGTAAAGGAGACTTCTTCTTCAAGTCTGGCAAAACCTGCTCTAGGATAGCTAGGCATGCCCTATAAAACTGTGCCCACTGAATAAGGAAAGCCATAGGGAAACTAGAGCTTGAAATCTGTGGCTTCTTCTACTATACTTAAAGAAACAAGGTAATCACAAGAGCTACTGGTGCTACAAAAAGAAAACCAGCATATACTGGTTCATATGTTGACTTTCAAAGCACTTGAAGAGCACCATGTGCTGTAAAAGGGACATACCACCTTGTCAGACATTTAGGAGGCAGCAGTGTCTACAAAGAGGTCCATAGATGATCTCATTATGCACCACGCATACAGACTATCACCTGAGTAAGTAGTGTATCTATCACACCTTAAAGGTCACATGACAAGTATAAAAATTAAATATTGGACACCAAGCTTATATAGACTATAAAAACATATGGCCATCAAGTTGGTAGAATTTCTCTTGAATAATGGTATATTCCCATTCAGACATTTGGATGACAACATCATATTGATGATCACAACAGCAGGGACCCTGGAGTATTTGAAGGAGACCATGTTTTGGCTGATGGATACTGTGGTCTGCTTTCTCCCATCCATCCACACCCCTGCATTTTGTACATGACCCATGCCCAGTTGATACAATGGAAAACCTGGCAGTCATTTGTATATATATTCAAGACATGAACAGGCACACCAGATTGCCTACAGGGCACTGCAAGTGCCTAAAGATGAGGATGACCAGGTATTAAGAACCAGTTATATTATCCAAGATGTTGAAAACTATGTTATAAACACATCCACATCTGAGTCTGGGTTCCCAGTTTCTATATTAAAGGGTTATAATTTCCACTCAGCATGGAAACCTGGCAAAAGATATAGTGATGTGGACTACAAAACTTTTATGGCAATAACATTGCCATATATTTTATAGAAAGAAGATTGATAACTATTGCACATTCAAATTAAGCAGAGGTGCCAATCAGAATGGATGGTAATTAATGCAATCTTATTGTTCCTGTCCAATGAAAAAATATGAAAAAAAATCCCATGAGTCTTGCGCAAAAGAACTATTTTCGCCATGTATTTCAACTTAGTGACCACAAGCATAGCTAGTAATTTCATTTTGAATCTCTCTCAGCAGCAACTGAGTGATATACTGATGGTGTTGAGTCTATGCCATTTGACTAAAAATTAATTTGATTGAAAACTTATTTGATAGAAAAACCATCTTCACAACAAATATACTGTAAAAAGTGCTTTTGAAGGGGGGCAAGCCTTCCTGCACCCTATAGTTATATATACTAACCCCATGGTTGCATAGCAATGGATAAAAGAAAAAAAAAAACTCACACACACACACACACACACACACACACACACACACACACACACACACACACACACACACACACACACACACACACACACAAGCACACACACACACACACACACACACACACACACACACACACACACACACACACACACACACACACACACACACACACACACACACACACACACACACACACACACACACACACACTCTGAATCAATTCTGAAGTGAAAAAAACACAATCATCTATAGATCTAGGAATATAACATGAAGCTGACCATTGTAATCCAGACATGTTCTGCTAGACTCACTTCCATAATAACTCATATGATAAGAAATTATACCATCAGATACTTTTTAAAGATGTTTACACTTTTCTGTCAAATGAGTATTCATTCAAATAAATTTTTAATCAAATGGGTTCAGTCGTTTGGGTTTCAGTCAAATGAATGCGGTCAATAGACCCAGTGGTGTTGTATTAATCATACTCATATGTAAATATGATGAAATAATATTCCTATTATGGGGAAAGGGACATTCAGAAAATTATATTTGTCAGTTTTAATAACTTTTTAACTCGGTAAATTTGACAATGCCATATCTATCCTGGTCTATATTAAAATCGCGAAGAGGAGTTACGTCGAATGCCTCTTCACCGACACATAAAGACTGAAGTCTGAAAATAGTGAAGACTCAGGTCAGCGATTTTTTTTCTCAGGGAAAAAAATCACTTGGCCTGAGCTGTAGCATTGCCCTTTACCCCACTGTAGTTGGTATATTTAGTTAGGGTGTGTGTGGGGGGCACAGCCTCCCACGTTGGGGGGTGTGGGGGGTGTAGCTCCCCACTTATGTTTTAAATAGTGTGTGTGTGTGTGTGTGTGTGTGTGTGTGTGTGTGTGTTTGGTACTTGCGATTTCTTTCCCAGGAATGAAATCGCTGTTTTGACTGTTTGCGGTTTAGTACATTTGGTCTTTATTTGTCGGTGAAGAAGCGTTTGATGTAACGCCTCTTCACGATTTTAATATAGACGCATCTGTCCTACTATATGACTGGCTAATTTCAGTTAAAATATACTTTCTTATAAGTAATTAAATCAGCCAGTAATGCAGCCAAACCTTTAACATAGTCTGTTTCATTTATAACCACTATGCTTCCACCCTTATCAGCCCCTGAAAATCTAACTTAGTCGATTTGTTTTAAATCTGTTAATGCCATTATTTCCTCTATATTTTAATTAAGGTATATCCTTCTGGGTGGACTTACTAAAGACTTCCTAGTGTCCTTCTCACATGTGGTTAGAAATATTAACAGTAGTATCTAATGGTGAGTTAAAATACTTCTAGTAAATATATTTTTTTAAGTATCAATTTATTTAGCTTTCTTTCATAGAATGGTATACAGTATTCAAATTCAATTTATGAGTATGTAATTGCAGTTCAGTCAAAGTATTTATCAAGTCTGTTATCATGGCTGACACATGAGTAGAACTTAAATCCAAAAACTTGCTCTGTGATTCATTCAAAGCAACAAAAACATAAATTATAAATCTGATTTATTTTCGTTTTCAGTATCTATAGTTCTGTTTACTTCTTTCTCTTTACCTCCAGCTCTAAAAAGTTCTGTTCTGAAAATGATGAGATTCTTTGACTCAATTGCGTTACTCCTGATATCCTTGTCAAGTATACCAGAATACATCTTGCACCTGTTATGTAATCCTGAGACCTGTAAGTAGAATTTGCTCCCCTTCTAAAATATATATATATATAACAGCAATCAGCTTGCATGGTAACTCTATCTCTTGGTAGTAATGCTAAAGGCCTTTTCTTAAGAAAAATAAAAAAAATCCTCTTTTTGAACTTCTGGTATGATTTGTAAGGGCCAGTATCATGATTTTCAATGCACAGAGGTTAAAAGATGTAAGAAATGGTCTTGTCAGGATTGAGCTTTACCTGTTTTCTCTTTATCCAGTTAAGGATGTTATCCCAACTGTCTTCTAAGGACAGCAGGAATGTCACTCTTTCCTAAGAGAAGGAATAGTAAAGTTAAATGTCATTGGTATAACAATGATTCTATGTCCTGTCCTTCTGACCTCGCCCAGTGGCACTGAAAAGTAAGGGTCTTGGTAGTAAGGCCTTAGGAGCTCCATAATTCAAAATGTATGAGTCAGATGTGTTAATCCCTGAATTCACCTGCTCTGTACATTTAGATAGGATGCAAATCAATGTATAACTGTAAAAGATGAATCACAGTAAGTACTCAGGCTTTCTAAAATGATCTGATGATGTCCCTCTATATCACTGTTGCAGTATTCATTAAAGAAGAGATGTCCCGCCCCAGGCAGCCCATCACTCGGCCAGTATAGATAAGCTTAAAAGAGATCATGTTTGTATCATATGTCACATTCATGCTCTCTGCACAGAATGTAAGGCATAAAAGGGATATACAGACACAATTATCCAGAACTTCTTTTGCCATCAGTTTGAACAACGTTGTTACCAGCTTGTTTGAACATTTTGTTGCTCTACTATTTACCTGATAAGTGCCTCACTGGGGTTATTTTTATTTTTATTTTTAAATTTACCTTCTTGGTCTTGTATTTTTTTTATCACTATGTAAAGTTCATGTCATCCAAGAGGGGAAAATGTCAGTGTGGGAGGCAGATTCTCCATATGGATTTTGGATTGTCATGAACAGTGTCATTTTTGCTTGGCATTTCCCATGACCATGCCTCTTGTAGCAGCTGTAAGGCATTTGTACCTCAGACACTCAGAAGTCTTTTGTGTTCCCTGATCATTTATCTTGAAAACCAATGGCTTAGACAGTTAGCCCAGGGTGTCATGGCAGACTCATTTAACCCTGAGATATTCCTGCTAGGTAAGATGAAGGCCAAAATGTCTCAGCCAGATTCTTTAGCTGTCCAGCCTCTACTAGACATTTATTTATTTATTTTATTTTACATTTGTTGTAAAGTCATCCTTCTATAACCAGGTAATAGCTCTGTGGGTTGCTCAGAGTTTACATTGGATTCCTCTGCCACGACCCTGCCAGAGGCTGGCATGGATCCATTTTTTTGCATGTCCTCTGAGGCTTTGCAGTTGTCTGCTTCTGATGTCGAGGGGGAACTTTAGTTGATTATCTCGGAGGGTCCTAGAGGGATTCTGTAGATATTGGTCAGGGAGGAAATTCTGGGATCTAGTTTTGAATCTTGCTAGGGGTTGGAATCTCCAGTATTTGTTAGGGCTGATGTCCCCTCTAAGAAAAGACAAAAACTGAAGCATGTTTCAGTCTATCGTATGGATCCTTAAAGGGAATGGCGAGAGTTTATACAGGGTTTGTTCTCTGCCTTAATGACCCTAAAGCCTCCTCAAGGGGTTTCAGTACCTGCTCCTCTTTGCACCTCTACCCCTTCTAAATGGTTTATGGAATCAGATTCCTCTGATGAGGATTCCCTGTCAGGTGAGGGGTCTTTGTCTTATTCTTCATAGATGCCTTTCACTTTGGCTTATGGTTCTGATGAAGAAGAGTCTGTTAATCTTGAGTCTCCTTTCAAGGAATTGCCATTTGGGGGCACAATTGCTAGGATGATGGAATTTTTTAAGTGGGATTCTTCTCAAGTTTCTGATATTCAGAGAAAATATTATGAGTTGCTTCAGGTGGATACTCCCAAACCATCAGCAGTTCCTGCTGTGTTGGCTGCCTTATTAGATACTTTCACTGCTGCTTCCAAGTCTCCTGATTCTCAGCCTCCGGTTCCTAAGAAACCCGATAGACAAGCCTCAGGAACCTTATAGAATCTATTTTTATTTAAACATACTTCTGATCCTGCTGTGGTGTCAGTCTCTTTTGACAAACTTTCTAAACTTTTGTCACCTTCCAAAAATTTGCCTTCTGATAATGATAGGAGGGCAAAGGAGAGGACTGGCAAGAAAGTTTACACTAATTCTAAGTTGGCCTTTAGGGCTATTAATTACCAGCTCCACATGGCCAGGTATGCTCTGGCCTTGATTGCTCAGGCTTGTCAGGTTATCTCTGCCGCACTGATTCTGATGGCAAATCCTTTTCCTTATTTTTTTTAGGTTCTGCGTCTCAAGTGGCTCGCCACTCTGTTAAGCATAGCTATGATGCTGCTGTTGTCTCTTCTATGGCAGCAGCTTTTGGGTCCATCATGAGGTGTTATTCTTGGCTTCATCTCCAATCTCTTCTTGAGAACACTAAGGCCAAGTTGTTGGCTGCTCCTTTGGATAATACTTATCCTTTTAAGACTGCTACTGTTGACTTGTTTAAGTCTCTTCAATCAAAAGACAGTCTTGCAAGACCTTAAACATATTTTTGTCTTTCCTATTCCTATGTTCCAGGGGAATTATCCTTCTAGAACTGCTTTTGTTCACAGGCAACCCCACCAGGCCTCTAAGGGCAGGAGGGGAGGGAGGCAAGCCACCTCTGCTAAGGCTTCTCAGATTTCTCTGTCCCAGAAGCCTCCTTTAGCTGATAAGCCTGTTTCTCTTCTCTTTGACAATCCCCCCCCCCCCAAACACACACTTTTAGGCCAGGTTCTTTTTTCTCTCCTTTTGTCTTTCAAATTGGCATCTCATCACTTCAGACTCTTGGGTTCTTTCTGTGATCCATCAGGGTTATGGCATAGTTTGGAAATATCTATCATTTCTTCTGGAATTCCTCATCCTCCTCTAGAGTAACTTCCTCTTTTCCCAGGCTTTCTAGGGTCCCTGTTGAAACAAGGGACCCTTCAAACTGCTCCCCCCCTTCCCACGTTGGATTTTTTTTTATTCCAGGATGTTCTTGGTTTCTTGGAAGGTGGGCACTTGGAGACCTATTTTGGATCTCTCCTGGTTCAACACCTTTCTCAAAATCCCTTCTTTTTGGATGTTTACTCTTCAAACTCTGTTTCCTCTTTTATTACCCCAAGCTTTTCTGGTGTCCTTGGTTCTGAAAGATGCTTACCATCATATCCCTATTCACCTTCTCTTCAGGAAGTTTTTACATTTCTCTGTATCTTCCTCTCATTTTTAGTTTTCTGTTTTCCTCTTTGACCTCTCTATTTCTCCAAGGGTATTCACAAAATGCCTAGCTCCTGTGATTGCCTTCTGCAGGCTCCAAGGCATTCAGATTTTTCCTTATCTAGATGACCTGTTGTTTCAAGTGTCTTCTCCCACTCAATTGTTGCAGAATTTACAGGTCACCATCTCTTTTCTTCAAAGTCTGGGGTTTACTGTCAACTTACAAAAGTCCCTCCTGACTCCCTCTCAGGATCATGAGTATCTGGGTTGCAGGATTCAGACAGTGCCAATGTTGGCCCATCTTCTGCCTTCAAAGGTATTGTCTTTGACAGCCTTCTTTCAGTCTCTTCTTCCCCTGACTGCCATGCCAGCCAGAGAGTTATTTGGGCCCTGGGATTCATGGCCTCTTCTGTTCTGATGATTCTTCTTGCCAGACTACATATGCAGAAGCTTCAGTGGTACCTCAGGTTAGTTTGGCTGCAGCATTATCACCCTCTGAATTTCAGTTTACCTGTCCTTCCCTGTCTCAAGAAGGAATTTGAGTGGTGGATTCAACAGTTCACTCTCAACCCAGGCCAGATCTTTCAGCCTCCAGTTCCTTCTCAAGAGCTGTTCACCAATGCCTCAGACATGGGGTGGTCAGCATCTCTTTATCACCTGAAAGCTCAGAGTCTTTGGCCTCCCCATTAGAAGTCAGACCATATCAACATCAAAGTGATGAGGGCTTTGATTCTGGCCCTTCAGGATTTTCACCCCATGTTCTCTCTGGTCCCCTTGAAGGTGTACATGGACCAACACTACAGTGATGTGGTATGTCAACAAGCAGGGTGGCATAAAATCTTACCTCCTCTGCAGAATGGCGCTTTAGGCTTGGGATGTGGCTCTCAGTTATCAGTTAACTCTTCAGGCAGTATACATTCCTTCAGAACACAATCTTTTGGCGACTCTCTGAGCAGGTCCAAAACACAGTCTTACGAATAGATGCTTCACAGAGACATTTTTCTGGACATTGTCCATAGGTGGAATATTTCTCAGGTGGTTCTTTTTTCCTCCCCTCTGAACAGACAGCTTCTTCTCTTCTGTTCCAGAGTGCCATGGAATCTGCTGAAAGATGGGTGCCCTTTCCTTTTTCCTTGGAAGGGGAGGCCTCTTTAAGCTTTCCCTCCTCTTCCTCTACTTTCAAGACTCCTGCCGAAGATTCAGCTGGAATCCCCAAAAATCTTGCTAGTGACTCCCTTTTGGCTGAGACAGCACTGGTTCCCTCTCTTCAATTATGTATTTATTTATTTTTATTTTACATATGTTTACCAGGAAAGTAAATGTAGCCTGTTTTAAACAGAGGCCCAGGGAGAAAATCTCCATTACATCCATAATGTATCTGGCCACTGGCAATCATCACAAGTTACCTCACTGGTTGGATCTCCTCACACATGACTAGGGGTCTCTCATTCATCTCCACTTGTCCACTCTGCAACTGACATTGTGAGTGATAGGGTTTTTATCTCTTTCAAGCACCTCTTTTCTGTGGACTTGCTCAGGGTTTTACAGGAGGCAAGAAAATCCTCAACCAGAAAATCTTATTTGTCCAAATGGAAAAGATTTTTGGTATAGTGCCATGCTCATGGACACTTTTTCAGTGAGGGTCCCTGTGGTCTTCTCTTATTTGTGTGAGTTACTCCAGTCTGGCTTGATCTGTTCTTCTGTGAAGGCCCATTTGTTAGCCATTTCTGCTTGTCTGCCCTTGACTCCTCCTTTGACTTCACACTTTGAAGTCAAACAATTTCTTAAATGTGTCCTGCATGTTAGACCTCCAAGAAAACCTATTGCTCCTCCTTGGGACCTTAATTTTGTTTTGGAAAAATTGACTCAGGCTTATTTTGAGCCTGCAGAGTCTTCTTCTTTGCAACATTGTACCTGGAAGACTGTGTTTTTGCTGGCACTTACTTCTGCTCAAAGGGTTTCTGAGCTCCAGGCTCTTATGGCCATTCCTCCTTTTTGTTTTTTTCACAGGGACAGGGTGTCCCTTTTTACAAATCCTTCTTTTATGCCCAGAGTGATAAGTGAGTTGTGCTTAAATCAGTCAGTACCTTCCTTTTTCCCTTCTCCTCAGTCTGCTAGTGAGAGGGTCCTGCATACCTTTGATTTGCACAGACAGCTCAGGTACATTTTGGGCAAATCTAGGACTGTTCATAAGTCTGATCAGCTCTTTATTTCCTTTCATCCCAGGTCTTTGGGGTTGGCTGTTTCTAAGCAATCCATCTCCTCCTGTGTAGCTAAGGCCATTTCTTTTTGTTATTCTTTTCATGGTAATTCTCTGTCTGCTTCTCTAAGAACTCATCTACCCTGGCTGTTGCCTCTTCTGGTGCCTTCTTCAAGGGGTTGGACACCAATTCCATCCTTGAAGTTTCTACTTCATCTTCAGTGCATGTGCGCACCTTTACTAAGCATTATAAGTTGGATATGGTTTCTAGGGCCAAAGCAGGTTTTGCTGAAACCATATTATGTGGGTTTGTTGAGGGCTCTTCTCAGGATTCACCCCCCTCTTGAGCTTTTTTACTCTCCCTTCTTTAATGAATGGAGCAACAGTGATATAGAAGGAGTTGTATAAAATCTTACCATAAGAGTAGGTGTCCTTCTCTTCACTGTTGCAGTATTTGCTCCCTACTTCCAACCCCATATTTGTATTCTTCATGTTTGCCTTCTGGATATGTGTGGAGTTCTTTGTCCTATGATGACTGTTCTCTTCTGGAGTAATTCAGTTCTGAATATTTACAGCCATACGTCCCTTTTATGCTATATGTTTTGTGCAGGGAGCATACATGTGACATACAGCACAAACAAGATTTCTTTTAAGCTTATCTATACTGGCTGAGTGACAGGCTGCCTGGGGTGGAACATACCTTCTTTAATGAATACTGCAACAGTGAAGAGAAGGATATCTACTGTTATGGTAAGATTATACACAACTGCACTTTCTACCATATCAAAGGTGATAGAGATATTAACAAGGACTACGACAGAATAAAACATTAGTTCCCTGGCCACAAGCAGGTCATTAACTACCTTAATGGGGATCATCTCAATACTTTAGCATGCTCTGAATTTAGACTTCAATGGTCTGACAGTCGACAAGTTTTGAGAAAGGATTTCAGCTCCTAAATCATCACTTTCTCAATCACTTTCACAGTAAATGGAAAAATTAAGATTAGAGTAATATTTAGCCAGGATACCCAGACTTAAAGACTTTTTTCAGAACCTAGAACAGTCAACAACATTCCTATATCTCAGATAGTGTAATCTGGATGAGGTTCCATCTAGCTGAGTTCACCCAACTGATCTTAAACTCCCTGATCACTGATTTTCATATGGAATCCCTGCCAGTGGGGTTTCTAATTATGTGCCATATTGCTAGCAGTGATTCACTTGTTTAAAGGAGAGCTCCACACAAATATCAAGTGTTTCTTTCCCAAAAAGTTATTTTCCTTCACTATAATTCAACACTACATACACCGCTTGCATACATTTATCATTTAATTATTCCATTTTATGTCTCACCTTAGTTCTGTTTGCCTTTCTTTCCTGCTGTTACATTACGAAGGAACTGCGGTGGTGGTGCTGCGGTAGCGTTGTCGCCTCATAGCAAGACGTTGTCCCGTTCAATTCTCAGCGAGAGCGTCTTCTGTGTGGAGGCATACATGAATGGGGCGTGCCTTCGCTGAAGGTTGTGCGTCAGGGCTGGTAACCCAGTACATAAAAATCCACTACCAATCATTAGTGGACCGGAGTTCCACTGTGGCGACCCCTAACCAGGAAAAGCCAAAAGACACAAACAAACTAAGAGTGGCAGAGTAATTAGGTTAGATGATGTTTTCCAACTACAGAGACATTAAAAAAATAAATAAATAAATAAATGGTTCTTAAACAATGGCATTTAAATGTGCCGTTCAGTCACAGATTGCCAGCATCACACCTAAGGTAAATAGTGTAGCATGGAGTCTGAACAAAGGCATGGCTTTCAAGCTTAGTTTTCAGATGCAAAAAAAAAAATCATACTTATTTATCTATTTATAAAGTAGATGTCTTTCCCTTTAATCAAACTCTGAGTGCCACAAAGACATGTTCATCTTATTCTTGTTTTCTGTCAGTATTTGAGTTTGCATTTTTTTCTATACTATATTTTCTGTAGAAGTACATATTTCTTCTAGTGTTTTGTCACAGCATTTTTGAATTGCATACAGTGTTTTGTTGAGACAAGTCAGTGAGATGGAGAAGGAGGATTAACATCAGACACTCTAATCCTAGTCCATTAAAATATGTGAATGCAACACAAACCATCTCAGCCCAGGTAACATATGATAATCACAAATACCACCAAATAAAAAGGCAAAACTCTGTGAAGGCCTGGGAGCCAAAGCGCTAAGTGCAATAAATATATTTTCTACCAGCATTGCTCTGTGATTGTGGCTGCTGTCGCTAGTGGTAACATATAATAATTACATGGGTCAGATTTCTCACACTTCAACGCTGAACTACAGCTGTCACTTTGAGAGGAGCAATTAGCTCAGCTACAGTTTCAAGTCTGTCATTCAAGCATTCCTTAAATTGCTGTAGCAGAAATGGTCACTAATAAAAATCAAAGGAAACAATTTATTTAAAAATTTAGATTGATTGATGCTGACATTCAAACGTAGGCAGTCATAGTACTGTTGTTAGCTGTTGAGACAAAAACACAGTAAACAAACCTCACACGTCTGTCTATCTAAAAAACATCAGGAAAGCAAAGGGATTGACTGTAAAACAAAATCATTCTCCCCATGGCAGCCCCCTTTCATGGCATTTTGGAGTGTAACAAATTAGAAAAATAATAATAACCACTTAGTTTGATAGAGATACATTAGTAATGCTAATAAGTTTGAGATATCCTGAAAAAACATGTTTTTTTTAAGGTTTTGTGTACGGTTCTCTTATTAAATGCTTAATTAATTTCTGAAGGAATGTCCTATGGATACATATAAGTATTCATTCTCCTTTTGTTTTCTATTCAATCTATGACTGAATATAATGCTCATTTTGACATGTTTTTGCAGAAAGATGTCACTGAACATGACAGACCTCACAGACTCCTAACTAAAATTACTGATGGCCTCAATCCCTAAATTATCCAGATAGACTAGCAGCCTTTTCCCTGTTCTCAGCCTTTTATAGAATCCTCTATGATCTTTGTCTATCTCTATTAGTTATGAATGACTAGATTCTCCCTGACCTTCTGTTTTCCACTGATTCCTGTACTCATACAGCTTAACAGCAGAACTGATTCCTGTACTCATACAGCTTAACAGCAGAACTGATTCCTGTACTCATACAGCTTAACAGCAGAACTGATTCCTGTACTCATACAGCTTAACAGCAGAACTGATTCCTGTACTCATACAGCTTAACAGCAGAAGTTAGAGTAGACAACATCCTGGTCCAGCTGTGTGACTGCTTGCACTTAGCTGAACTTGGTTCTAAAAAGTACCGTTACCCCTCTTCAGCTCATGTCACACATAGGGCATTATATAAGAGAGAAGCACAAAGATGCTGAGACTACCATGTGAGGACCAAAGCTGATATTTCACCATATATCTCTTATAAATGCAAACTCAGTATGTTTCTCAGCAAGTCTGAAGTAATATTTGTATTGCTGCACATAGACCTAGCACTTGAGTATATCAACCAATATAGTACCAGCTAACTACAGGTTGTACATCATCCTGTGATGACATTCAGGTACCCTGGATATCTCATGAAAGTAAGAATCTATTGTTTCTTTTGAAGTACTTTATCCCAGAATGGTAAACTAAATCCTTAACAGGTGATACTCTCCTTACTCAGAGTGCCCATAATGTAGAGCATCCATGCTTCATCCTAGGCCTGTGAATCCTGCAGCTTTTCAAGTGGCAGCAAAAAATAAATGAGATAGAAATCTTGGGTAACCCAAAAAGGCAGAATGAAAATAGGGTCTTATCAAAAATGCACCTTCACAAATTTGAAATCCAGTGTACTAGAAAGTGGACTACAAATTAATTTAAAATACAGTGCTACTCAAATTATTTGCTGTACCCATGTAATGGAATATCTTCAACTGATCTAAGATCATATCCACTGACAAAAAGCTGATGTGATACTGTAAGTACCATTGAGCTACCAGATTGTTTTACAGATGTCAAAATGCCATGGTTTGACAGCTGTCAAAGTAGCTGTATGTCAGTTCAAAGAAAAAAAAAGCAGTTAGTTTTTAGTATTTTGCATGTATGTGTCTGTGTGTGTGCACGCATGCATGCTTGTGTGTGTGTGTGTGTGTGTGTGTGTGTGTGTGTGTTAGTTTCATGCAACACAGAAAAGATACAGTTGCAGGTAGAAATTTTTCAAAGTTTCACTGATCCTGTGGAGTGCAGACACAAAACAAAAACAATTACTATTTATTTTAAATAGCATTTTCAATTGACTGAATTTAATAGTTATTTGAACAAATCAGAAGTTTCCCAAGAGTAGTAGATAATTAAGATTCTGCTGTATATCAAAAAAAAAAAAAATTTAAAAATCAATGCACTGATGTAAGGACTCAATGTTATGAATATAATATCAATGTGATGACAGTGTAAACTGAAAACAAATTGGTTTAAGTAAAATTAAATAAGATAAGGAGAAGAAAACACTGAAAAATAAGCCAAGAAAACTAATATAATAAAAATTTATGACTTAAAAACACTTCAGACGTACTGAAAAAACTGAGCAAGACTAAATGATTTGTACTCTTGTGTGATGCTATGAGGTAAGTGCCATCTGTGCCAGGGAGAGTAGGGCAGTGCATGTTTAACATATGCCAGCATAGCTAGCTGGAGTTTTGTAAAGAATTTTAGGTCATTTGAATATCATACTGACTTGTACAGATGCTTGTGTTAAAAATGTATTCGTAATGTTGCTTGTGTTAAAAATGCATCAACAGTGGGTCCTGCTGGACAGAAAAGAGATGTACACATATGTCAGGCAGTATTATTATAACTGATTAAATGTATATAAACCTTGGAATCCGTACCACCAAGTCACCAATAAAACCAAGGAAACTAACTTAAGTCACTAAAAACAGGCAAAATCAATTTATTTATTTATTTACATTTGCTGACTGGGAAAATCCGACTGGACACAGGTCCTTTTTCAGCGGAGGCCCGGGGAGAAAAGCTCCACAATAAAAACAACAATTAAAAACAACGATTAATTACAAGTTACAAGCAGTATAGGTAGGTTTTGTTTAACAATAGTAGTAAGCAGTTATAGTTCAAAATGAAATTTAGTATTTAGTTAAATGGTTCAACACTTATATCATTGGTGCCATAAAGACTAGCAAGTATTTTAATAGCTGAGCTAGCAGCTATTACCCTTGAACAACAGTGGCTAAGATTGGCTAAGATTACAAAAAATTGACTGTTATACTTATGAGGATGGGTCACCTTTGTATCAACACACGAGGTTTATTAAGTATACAAAGTTGCCAAAGAATATACAAGCCCAAGATGGAATACAATCCACGTATTGTCCGTATTTTAGAAATAATGTCTTATTAATTGGCACAAGCAATATAAGGTTCGTGAAGTAATATAAAAGTAAAAACCAGACCTGGGTTCCAGTACAGTTGAAAAAATAATACGAAAGTTTCCGTCTTTTCGTCAATTCACTTCCTTAAGAAACTCCCAGGATGGCCAGCCCTGGTAACAATGTTATAGATTCTTTGATAAAGTAAAACACTATCGGTAGTCAACTTTCATGACCAAGTATGGCTTAATGCAACTAGTCTGTAGGTTTATCCAGTAGTCCGCCCAAGACAGTTAGTATAGGCAGACTGTGACAAGGTTGTAGCTTCTGTAACCAAGTAAAATGCAGTTGGTAACCAACTGCCGTGACCAAGTACGGCGTAGGATCACTAAAGTACAGTCATAGCCAACTGTCCGACCAAAGCCGTTGATGTAGGCAGGCTTTAACACCAAACACGAACCCAGTCCGGTAAAAATGGTATGAAGTAAAATCCAAAACAGCAGGGTATTCCGCAGTTCACAAGAGCACACTGACAAAATGTTATTCACAAGAGCACACTGACAAAATGTTGTTAAACGCAACCACGCGTTTTTCGTTCAGATATGTATCTGAACTTCATCAGACAAAACGCTGACTTGTTCGTCAGTTAGGATTTAAATACTCTCAACTGGTCACGGTAATTTGATCTAATTCTTTACACTTCCATTAAATGTTTTTTTAATTGTTTACTTAAAGATATACCTCAATGTTAGACACTATTTGGTTTAAATATTACTCAATAACCAACATAAAGATCTAGTTAAAATAAAAACTTTTAATATTATTAAATGTTTTAATTAAAAAATAATTTTATTAATAAAAATTATAATAAAAATCAGTTATTATTTAAAAATTAAATACTACCCCATTTAACGTATTTTAAATAATGAATAGCTTATGATACTGGATTTAAACTGTCAAAAAACTGTTAAAAAGTCAAATTATTTAAAGGTAAAAATATAGTGCCTATAAGCACAATAATAACGTAATATAGAAGCTTAGAACACAGTTTAAATCCAGTATCATAAGCTATTTGTTATTTAAAATACGTTAAATGGGGTAGTATTTAATTTTTAAATAATAACTGATTTTTATTATAATTTTTATTAATAAAATTATTTTTTAATTAAAACATTTAATAATATTAAAAGTTTTTATTTTAACTAGATCTTTATGTTGGTTATTGAGTAATATTTAAACCAAATAGTGTCTAACATTGAGGTATATCTTTAAGTAAACAATTAAAAAAACATTTAATGGAAGTGTAAAGAATTAGATCAAATTACCGTGACCAATTGAGAGTATTTAAATCCTAACTGACGAACAAGTCAGCGTTTTGTCTGATGAAGTTCAGATACATATCTGAACGAAAAACGCGTGGTTGCGTTTAACAACATTTTGTCAGTGTGCTCTTGTGAATAACATTTTGTCAGTGTGCTCTTGTGAACTGCGGAATACCCTGCTGTTTTGGATTTTACTTCATACCATTTTTACCGGACTGGGTTCGTGTTTGGTGTTAAAGCCTGCCTACATCAACGGCTTTGGTCGGACAGTTGGCTATGACTGTACTTTAGTGATCCTATGCCGTACTTGGTCACGGCAGTTGGTTACCGACTGCATTTTACTTGGTTACAGAAGCTACAACCTTGTCACAGTCTGCCTATACTAACAGTCTTGGGCGGACTACTGGATAAACCTACAGACTAGTTGCATTAAGCCATACTTGGTCATGACAGTTGACTACCGATAGTGTTTTACTTTATCAAAGAAGCTATAACATCGTTACCAGGGCTGGCCTTCCTGGGAGTTTCTTAAGGAAGTGAATTGACGAAAAGACGGAAACTTTCGTATTATTTTTTCAACTGTACTGGAACCCAGGTCTGGTTTTTACTTTTATATTACTTCACAAACCTTATATTGCTTGTGCCAATTAATAAGACATTATTTCTAAAATACGGACAATACGTGGATTGTATTCCATCTTGGGCTTGTATATTCTTTGGCAACTTTGTATACTTAATAAACCTCGTGTGTTGATACAAAGGTGACCCATCCTCATAAGTATAACAGTCAATTTCTTGTGCTTTTTCATCAGTTTTGTGAGTGTGCAGTTTTATTGGCTAAGATTACAGCTGAGATATAGGTTTACAAGCAATGTATTTGGCTGCAATCCGAGGTAGTTAGAGGGATGGAAGAAAAGGATTAGAGAGGCTGGGGTAGAGATGTTAGAGAGGTTTGTTACAGCGGCATGCCCAGTGCTCTTTTAGATGAGATTTTAGAGCAGCCTTGAAGTTAGTGAGTGATGACACAGAAGTTATAGTGTGAGGAAGGGTATTCCATAATTTTGCTATGGAGTAGGAGAAGAGAGCTTCTCCAGCAGAGTTCCTGGTTCTAGTTACCTGTAATTGATCTTTGTTGCTGAAGCATAGTGGTCTGTGGTATGATATGGTTGGAGTAGATTTTGGAGGGAGGGGACTTTTAGAGGATGATTTAGTAGTTTGTGAGTGAGTGAGAGTTGGTACCATTGAAGGAGATAAGGGAGTTCTAACCAGCCTAGTTCAGTAAGTGAGGTGCAATGGTGGCTACAGTAGTTTGCGCCAGTGGCAAACCTTGCTATTTTGTTGTAGCAAGCTTTGAGTTTATCTAACTCACTTTGCCTTAGATTGGTAAATATTGGAGAGGTGTAGAGTAGGGTGGAGATAAAGTGGCTATTTGCAACTGAAATCTTGGCTGTTTAGGTGAGGAATTGCTTATTTCTGTATAAAGCTCCTAGTTTTTGTGTACTTTTTTATGGTTAACGAGATGTGGATGTCAAACTTGAGGTTAATGTCAATTTCAACTCCAAGTAGTTTGGTGTGGTCTGTTGGGGGGATAATGGTGTTGTCTTTGGCTTTAATAATAAATTGGTGGGTATTTAGATTGTGTTTGGTGGGTTGGAAGATGAGGAATTTTGTTTTGTTTGGGTTAAGTATTAATTGTGCATCTGAAAGCCAAGTTTCAACTGAAGAAAAGGCTTCCTGTGTGGTCTTTTGAAGTTCAGGTAGGGAGTGGGCTGAGCAGATGATGGTGGAATCATCTGCATACTGTATGAGAGTGGCCTGTTTGGTAGCAGAGGCTAGATTATTAGTGAATATGGAGAAGGGTAAGGGTCCAAGGATGGATCTTTGGGGAACATCTATTGAGACAGGGAGTTGGGGGATATATCATTATGCTAAACAACGGATTGATGGTGGTCAGTCAGGTAGCTCTGGCACCAGTTTGTAACAGATTGAGAGAAGGACAGAGTATTGAGGACAGTAATGAGTTGTTTATGAGAGACCATGTTGAATGTTTTAGATAGGTCTAGGAAAGTTGCAGAGGTGAAATAACCATTGTTTTTATGTTGAAGTATTGTATTAGTGAAAGCAAGTAAGGCAGTGGTTGTGCTGTGGTATGGTCGGAAACCATGTTGTGTGTTAGATAGGAGGTTGTTAGTAAGGAGGTAATTTAGAACTTGAGGGTGAATGCATCTCTCAAGTATTTTTGATAGAGGAGACAGAATTGCTATGGGCTGGTAGCTGGTGAATTCTGTGGAGGGCCCACCTTTGTGGAGAGGGATAATGTGGGATATTTTCCATTGTGAAGGGACATAGCTTCCAGATAAAGATTGGTTAATCAGGATTGCAACTGGGTAGGCTAGGGCTTCAGCTGCAATTTTAAGGTACTCAGCTGGGAGGGTGTCAGCTGCTAGTTTTGTGGGCTTTAGTTTCGATAAGAGTTTTTTTATGTTGGAGGTAGGGATAGGAGAGAAAGCGAATGCAGTGGGCAGGTTACTAGGTGCAGTTGGAGGGGGTAGGGGAATGGGGTTGTGTTGTTTTGCTAGTGATAGAATGGTTTGTGTGAAGTGAGTGTTGAAAGAGGTGGCAATGTTTTCAGAGGAGTTTGTTTTATTTGGTGGAGGGGTTCCTACTTTTCCTGGGTGGGGGATGGAGTTGATGGTTGACCAGAACTGTTTAGGGTTGTTTTGGGTGGAGTTCAGGGTAGACTGGTAATATAGGATTTTGTCCTGTTTTATTAATATTTTGACTTTGTTATGTAATTCACAGAATTTCTGAATATCAGAGGGTTTTTTTGTCTTGCGCCAGTGATTCCAGGCTCTATCTTGGTTTTTCATTTCTGATCTAGTGGCTTTTTGTAGCCATGGGAGGGAGTAAAGAGAAGAGAAGAGGTTCTGGGTAATAAATTGGGATGAAAGTGCTAATACATACAGTCTTCTTTGCCTCTGTTTAATCTTTTGATTTTGTTCATTTTTAGTGATTTAAGTCCTTGGTTTGATCGGTGGTTTGGTGATACGGATTCCAAGGTTTATTATTAATTTAGTGTTTTTTGCCTTGGCACAGTTTATCTGATTAAATATACATGTTCTAATTCTGGAAGGGAAGAGGTTAATCTCAGTCCAGCTAATGTTGAAAAATAGGTTGAAAATTAAATGGGTTGGTTTAGGCCATAAAGAGTTTATCTTACAGGTTAGGTTGCAGCCAAAGGCAAAAATGTCTGGGAAAACCAGGACTAGGAATCTGACTGTATTGTCCTTAGGGGAGAACTAATTGCTACCCTGGAAGGGTAGAAGTTTTTGAAATTGTTTTATAGCTTTCAGATGCTGCAGCAGATCTTAGCAAAGCTCTGGTGTGTGTATTGTAACAGAGTCAGGTGACCAGATATGATGTCATTCTTTAATCAGCACTGAAATTATTTTTTTTAGATATTAGTGAGAGATATTCTGGAACTCTCGCAGCTGCACTTTGTTTTTTGGAACCTGACCGGAAAGATCTCTCATAGATATCTCACACAACCGCATACCTCATCTTGTCTTGATGTAGTAAGCAACTCAACACACTTTATCTTGCCTTGTTTTAGTAAGTAACCAGGGAACAGTAGGAAAATATAGTGAAATTAGTTAAGTATTGTTATTCTGTGAGGTAATACAGCAGTTGGTAGAGCCTACCATCTGGCACTTTTAGCCATACCCCATGACATTCCTTTTGCAGGTAATATGGGTATAAAGCATACCAAAAGACATATGTTGCAGAACTTTTATTGGCCTGAGATTACAAGAGATGTAACAGGGTACTGCAGGACCTGTGAGCAGTGCCAAAAGGTAGGCGAGGCAGGAGACAAGGTCAAAGCTTCTCTGATGCTTTTGCCTGTGATTGAGGAGCCATTTCAGAGGGTAGCTCTGGATATTGCGGGGCCTCCACAGGGAAGAAGTATATCCTGGTGGTAGTAGATTATGCTACTAGATACCCTGAGGCAGTGTCTCTGTCCTCCACCAAGACAGAGAAGGTGGCAAATGCTTTGTTAGAGATTTTCAGCAGGGTAGATTTCCTGAGAGAAATACTGACTGACAGACATGCCAATTTCATGTCAGACCTGCTAGTTTGTCTGTGGGAGCTCTGTGGGGTGAAGCACCTAAAGATCACCCCCTACCATGCCCAGACTAATGGTTTTGTGGAGAGGTTAAACTCTACACTAAAGTCCATGCTACAGGTGTTTGCAGACCAGTTTAAGAGAGAGTGGGACAAATATTTGTCTGATCTCCTTTTTTGCATACAGAGAGATACCCCAGGAATCCACAGATTTTTCACCCTTTGAGTTGTTGTCTGGGCATAGGATGGGGGGGGGGGGCTTTAAATTTGATTCACTATGAGTGGGAGGGTAAGTGTGAATCCCACAAGTAGTCTGTTGTGGCATATGTCTTAAACCTCAGGACAAGGCTTAGGAAGCTCATGGGCTTGGCCCAGGACAACCTGGCAGGAGCCCAACAGCAGAAAAATGCCTGGCAGGGATTTCACCCGTGTCCCTGCTGGACAGGGGCATCTGGTGCTGATTTGTCTAAACATGAGCTAAACTTTTGTTAAGGCTTGTAAGGGCTTCAGGACCAATAGCCTAGTAAGCTCCTATGGTCCTCTGATCCTATGTTATAACAGGAATGTTGAAGCTTTCATAAAATTCATGCAGTCATTTCCCTCTATTTTATTTCAGAAATATCAGAACATATAAAGTTTTCTCTTCTCAGCCTGTCCATCTTTTGATTTATATCTTCTTGGGCACCCTCGTATTCTGTCTTTCTTTTAGACTTTTGAAGATTTATTAAGTCATCAATCTAGCTACTCACTGCTTCTTTGATATCTCTCTGTCTTTCATTATTCAATCTGATATACTCAAGACTGCAGTGGTGCAGTGGTTAGCATTGTTACCTCACAGCAAGAGGTTTTCTGGTTTGATTCTTGGCTGGGATGCCTGCTGTGTGGAGCCTGCATGTCCTCCCTGCAGTCATGTGGGCTTCCTCCCATGTTTCAAAGACATTCAGTAGGTGAATTGGACACACTAAATTGGCTGTAGTTGAGAGTGTGTGTGCAAGTGAGTGGTACAAATGAACTACCATGGCAGGGCTAGCCACCCAGTGGTGTAAACCTTGGCTCATGATGATTGTCGCTGTTGAAGTGACACTCTGATCCCATGTGCAAAAGGGGTTGAGGATGGATGGATACTCCTCAAGTGTCCTATTTAGAGTGGATACTTTGGCATGCATTTGGTAATTCTTTATCTCCCAAAATATTCAAAGCCATTTGTAGTACAATAACTACAGTTTTTTTAGCTATCTGCTATTCTGCTATGAGACTTTTCACAGCCACTGTTCCTTTCTCCACTTTTTGGACTACATTAATCTTATTTCTGCTTACTTTTACCTTGAAGCCATCCAGCCATGGCATATTATCACCAGAATTGATTCGTTTTTAAAATAGCAGCAGTTTCTGGACTTGTTTACTAAATTATGAGTTCTTTTGCAATGAGAGCTACTTTCAGTGTGTTGTTCAGGCAGCCACCATACCAGAAGTCTCCAAGGCTGGTACTTGGTCTTAAGCTATTAACACATACAGTGCTCTAAGAAACAGTAGTGAGTTCATGTAGTATACGTTCTTGAGATAAAAAGATGCCTGTTAGTTTGTGCATCCAGATTCATAGTGCAGTTACATAAATGCATTTTGCACATTCAGTTTATTTCACACTCCTGCCATTACCTTTGTTAAAGATCATGGTAATGACAAGGGTCTATATTATAATATCGGATGCTCAAAAGAGCGAATGACACATGATCGACCCCATGTAAATGAAAGCTTACAACTTTGAAACTTCAGAACAGCGATTTTTTTCCAAGGGAAAAAAATCGCTTTTCCCGAAACAAAAAAAAAACATAAAAACTAAAACATTACATAATGTGGGGGATTCATCCCCACACCCCCGATGTGGGGAGCTGTGCCCCCCACACCCCCCTACTTAAATATAGCAAGTCTGAGATCACACTACAGTGCTGAAAAGGCAAAGAAGTGAAAGCAGCCAAACAAATTCTTTCCCAAGGAAAGAATTCACTGAAAAGCAGCTTTGCTTTTTTGCCTTTTCACACATTTCAGTTCGACAAAGACGTATTTGAAAACCTGCGTCTGTGACAGCATAATAGGGGGCCTAATAAAGGGAGCACAAATGACGTCCAGTGTACATGAGTCATGCACTATGTCACAAACTGACCAGCACAATAGGGAACAGTTTCAGCAGTGTGGTATCTCACGCACATAACTTATGCAGTAGTAGGTGTTTCCTGTGTAAGTTATGAGTGAGAGGTATTCCACAGCTATAGGTGACCTTTGTTATGCTGTTGTCTGCTGTCATGCTCCATAGTGATTCATAAAATTTTCAACTCATATGGCATGATAACAGGGAGAGAATGTGTAATTACTATAATATGGTAAGCAAGTGTTTTGGTACTGTGGGGGCTTCCACTGATGGAAGCTCTGCCATGTCACTGTGCGAGTGACTGTTCACCTTTTGCTGAGAAGCACATCACCATAAGAATATCATACCATTTTGTTCTACAGATGTGTCAGTTACTGATACACAATTCTGGTTCTGTAATTTATGGGAATGAGACCAGACCATACACAGATTTCACCCTCTTTATACGTCATCATGGACTAAGTCTGGGGGTCATTGTTATAGGGACTCTTTGCATATAGTACTTTGGATACACAATGGGGCATGTATACAAATACTTATTTCATTAGGTAGCACTGACTTGGAATCAAAAAGAACGTGGGTGCACGTTTGTAATGTATGCCAGCCCTAAACCCTGGGGCACTATGTTAATGAATCTCACACATACTTTCATCGAAAAGGGGAGCAAAAACAAAGCAGTACTTCTGAAATACCTCCGTATATCACAAGCTTCTTCTCTGAGGATTACTGAGTTTCAGTTTGTCTTCAGTCTCTTTATACCAGTGCAAAGTACATGCCTTCCACTGTCAGTTTCCACACTTAGGTTCACATTTACTAGTGAGCACAACACACACATCTTCACCTTTCTGTTTCTAGACTTAAATCAAGAGCTTAATCAAAAGGTGAATTTCATGAATCCATTTCAAAAATACATAATAAAAGGTTATGATTGGAAACCAAGTTATAATTAATTTTAAGAATCTGCTATGAGTCTTTGAACCATAACAGCAGGTGCCATCTCTTGTAAAACATTTTTGCATACTCTTACTGATATACACTAATTAGAAAGAAGCATAACCATGAAGAAAAAACAAAATCCCAGTAATGGTAAAAAAAATTCCTTTCACCACTTCTGTTTTAGATAAGGCAATATAGTTTTGCCTTTAGGATTTAGTATAAAAGACATGAGAGCATTAACACATTTGGGGACTGAAGACTTCTGTGAAGACTATTTAAACTTTTGGTTTATTAGAAACATTTTTTTCTGAGGTTGGAAAGAAGCAATATATAGCACTGTGGAAGAAAAAAAAAATATATAAATATATATATATATATATATATATATATATATATATATATACATACACACACACACACACACACACACACACACACACACACACACACACACACACACACACACACACACGGTTCCACTTTATAATCGCGGAATACTGTAATCTCGAATTTCAGTATTGAGACCATAAAGTCGAATTTTTAAAATCGCGAAACTCCATAACCATGAATCCAGAAATGTCGAATTCACGGTTATGGTGTTCTGGTATTTGTCGCGGGATGTAGTGTGTGCAGCATATACGGTTTAGTGTGTGGATTTGGCTGGTATGTAAGGTAGGTGAGTATTTTGTTATGGTTTTAGGTATTTATTTGAGTGTATGTGAGTATGTTTGGAAGTTTTATGTGTGAGTTAGGGTAGGCAGGTAAAAGTATGAGTGTTTAAGTGTTGAAAGTGGTGGTGTTTGTATATTTGTGATGTGTGTGTGCGAGGGTACTGTAGATTGTCTAGTGATGAGTTTGCTGTCTTTTTCTGTTTGCTGTGATCTTGGAGTTAGTATATATAAGTATTGGGGGTGTGGGGGGTGCAGGGGCGCTTGCCCCCCTGCTTATATGTAGTGTAGGTTTATTGCTTTGTGTTTTTGTGTTTGTGTATGTTTTGTTTGTTTATTTGTTGTAGTGTGGCTAGGATGGTTATGTGTTGTGTGGTGTATGGTGTGTTTATGTTTGCGATTTTGTGTTTCCCGATTTTGGGAATTCAAGCATTTGACTTTATGGTCTTCAGATACTGAAATTCGAGATTATAAAGTGAAACTATATATATATATATATATATATATATATATATATATATATATATATATATATATATATATATATATATATCAATATTCATTTGAAAACTCAAAATGTTGGAAGCGGAATTTTTGCCCTTACCCCAGAATTGGTAGATATATAATTATTAAGGGGTGTGGTAGTCATAGCTCCCCCACATGGGGGGGGGGGGGCTGTCCCTGCATTAAAAAGGTTTCAACATTTTGAGTTTCAATACTTTGACTTTTCGATATTATGAACTACATCTACAGCTCTATCTAGCTAGCTATAATTTGGGTCTGCAACTTAACAAGAAAAATGAATATATAATTCAGAACTACTGAAAATCACATTGTTGAGATGAAATCTTTTTTTTTAATCTCTTTATAAAGAAGTGCGTGATATGAAAAGTTACTTAATGAAATAAAAGTGTGGACTGGGGTTAGAAGTGTTAGTAAATGTGTCAAAAGAAAGGGTGCAGCATGTTCAAAATGTAATGAATGTTAATGGAAAGAGCGGGTCTGTAAAGATACTGGAGCATGCCAAAGCCCTGTTTTTCATGTGGAAATGAAAGATATTTAGTACAGGACTGTGAAAAAAGAAGATGCAGACAATGAGGCGAGAAGGGACATACAGCTAAAAACTGTGAACCAAAATGTAGTAAATGAAATGCATGGGGGCACTTTTGGTTTGACTGAAGAAGATAACTGAAGAAAATACTGAAAATAATAGCAAAAATGACGACTTAAACAATGCTACGGAAGAAAATATAGAAGAGCATATAATAAATTCAGTAGAAACTGAGTTAAATATTGAGAGAAAGGATGTTGTTATTCAGCAGTAGAGTAGGTATGAAGTATTGGGAAGTGATGAAGGCGATGGGGGCTGACACAGGTGAAGAGTAAGAATAGGATAAAGAAAACTCAATAGGATGAAGGGTTAGAAGAAGAAAAGTAATTTGAAAATTTGAAAATAGAAGCAAACAAAGAAAAGGGATGAAGTAAAAATACTAAGCTTAATGTGAACAGTATTACAAATTATATCAGGGTCTAATAGTAATTGAATGATATAAGAAGGTGAAAGCAGAACATGTTTGTTTATTAGATACAAGATGTATTAAAAAAGTGAAAGGGATAGAACTGAGGCATTATAGGGAAACACGGTTATATGGTCTGCAGGAAATTATAAATGTTTTCGGTATAGGTATTTTTAGTATTGGCTGTAACCAGGTAGGATAGCAATCTGTGAGATAAGAGAAAGAAAGACATGTAAGAGTATTTGCAGTTTATGCAGATACAAATGTGGCATACAGGAAAATATGTCTGAGGTCTTAAAAATCATGTTTTGTTTTAATATGTTTTTTATTATAGTAGACTATAACTGTAATTTAAGGAAGGACAAGGGGAAAGTAACACAACATGTGAAAGTATTGAAGTAAGATATAAAATGTGAAGGGCTACAGGTAGGAAAAAAGAGGATGCACTTACAGATTATGCAATATGTTCTAATAGAATGTAAGAAGTTGAAGGAGGTACGGAAATTGCTGAGTTTTCTGATCACAGAGTTGTGTGGGCAAGAAGTGATAATAAAATATGGAAAAGGAATAAAAAAGTTAACTAGTGAAGTTAGTATTACAGAAGAAATGAAGCTGGAGAGTAAAAAATTATGGGAAGAACACATGACAATGAGGGAAATTTATGAAAATTGGTCTGCATGGTGGGTAGTTAGAATAGAAAAGAGAAGTAAAAATTAATATAAAGAAATAATAAAACAGCTTCGAGTAGAAACTGAAAACAGAATAAGAGAGACAGAAAGAATTTGTATGACAAAAACTAAATTGATTATTTAGGCAAAGATTACATGTAACAATATGAGAAGGAAGAATGGATGAAATATAAGATGAAGAGGATGGTGTAATGTATAAACAAAAAAATGGAAGAAGTGAAAAGATTTGTAGGTAGAATGTATGTAAAAGTAGTTGTTGAGAAACAGGAATGTTGTGTTGAAAAATATCTGAAGATACTAATAACAAAAAATGACATTACTATAGGTGAAATGCAGGAAGTAATAAAAGAAGGAAAAAAAGAGTCAGCACTAGGATTACATGGACTAAATTGTTTTACAAGAGAATGGAAATATAAGTAAAATTGTTTTTTCAAGTATTAAATGAAAGATTAAATGAATGAATAATGCAGGAAGAAGTATGTAGTGGGGTGATGAAATTTATATGGAAAAATATGAAAAGAAAGACATCAAAAATTGGAGACATGTAAGTTTAGGGAATACTGATTTTAAAGCATTTATGAGAATAATACAGGAAAGGATGCAAAAAGTATTGAATGAAGAAATAGGAAATTGATTGGTGTAACAGTGAGTGAGAGAGAGAAATAAAATGTTAATAATAGTAAATGAAATTAGTAAAATTGTGAGGAAGAAAATGAGAAGCTTAGTAGTTGTAATTTTGAGAATGCATTTGATAACATAAGTCATTAGGTGATGTGGGAAATTATGGAAGCATATGGAAAAAATTTAAAAAAAATTGGAAAATATAAACATTTGTTAGGAAAAGTCACTCTACCCAGTTGTGGAGTTGTTTAGTTTTAGTGTGCTGGTGGTTTGTTTGTAACTCTGTCCAGTTGTGGAGTTGCTTTGTTAGGAAAATTCATGGGTGAAAGCAATTGGAAAACAGATTAGGATAAGAAAGAGACTTAAGCAAGGGTATCCCTTAAGTATGTGCATTTTTAGATAAAATAATAACTGCAGTTATTCAAGGTTTTATGTCAGAAATGGATTAAGTATATTGGAATATGGGAAAGGAAACCAAGATACCACTATGACTGTCTTATGCACATGATTTGGTTACTCTAGCAAAAAATAGAGGATGGGTAAAAGAAATTGCTGCACAATTAGAAAGCTTATTGAAACGGCAGGTTTAAGATTCAGTAAAGGAAAAAGTAAAGGGATTGGTGAAATAAAGAAAATAAATGGCATTTATTATAATAGGAATGAAATTAGTAAAGTAGGGGTTAAGTATGGAGAATGTGACAACATACTGAATCAGCAGAAATAAAAGAAACCTAAAAGTTGCAACTTATTATATAATAAAACGTGTACAACTTGCTTATGTTGGGGGAGTTTACATGTTTCTAGGAAAAAAATAAAAAAATGAATTGCTAGATTTTTAAAAAAACTTTCTATGGGTTTCCAGATTGAATTTCATTAAAAGATAAACAATATACAATAGAAAAGAATATGGGGCGAGGGGGGTATATCTGAAAAGTCCTATTTTTAGCATCAATGGATCCATTTTAAACTACTAACAAAGTGAAAAAAAATGGGAGAATAACATGGTGGGAAACTGATATATGAGAGGTATGAAGAGATGTGGAAACCAGTGAAAAGGAAAAGAAGGTGTGAAAAGAGATTATGGAAACAAAAGGAATATGTAAATAAAAACTGAATGTAGTAAGAAAAAGGAGTGACTGAAATGAAAAAAATATGAAAGCTTTTTAATTTATCAGATAACAATTGAAGTGTGATAAAGTGAAGAAAGAAAATGTTTGAAGATCTCTATGAAGCTGTGGACTTTTTGTGGAGAATTTTGTTAAGTAACCTGTTAAGGGAAATATTAAATATAAAGCAATAGAAGAAAGAAAGTGCTATAATTGCAAAGTAAAGAAAAGTGCAGTAGTGTACACTTACCATAAATGTAGATGTTTGAGTGTATTCACTGTTGCAGTCATTACATTTGGGTTATCTGCCTGCAGGTAGCCCTCAGCCGGCCTGAATACCAGAGTCTTGGATTCCTGTGTCGGATGCTGTCTCTTCTTCTATGACGTCAGGTTATCAGGGGTATTAAACATGCAGTCAATGGCATTACATCAGTTTTTCTTGCCCCAGATGTCAGGTGCCCCCATAATGGGTAGCAATTATATGTTATGTTACACCTCCAACAAAAAGCAAATATACCAGAAAGCTCAAATACACCAAACAAGAAGGAAAGGTAGAGCCAAGAGAAGTCAGGGGACTGGAGGGAGGGTAACCAGGACTGCAACAGTGAACACACTCGAACATCTACATTTATGGTAAGTGTACACAACTATACTGTGTTTTTGTGTTTCACTGTTGCAGTCATTACATTTGGGTTGATTCCCAAAGCTAAGGAAGGGAGGAGGAATTTAGAGAGCATTAGGGCCAGCTATTAAGCCCTGCAAAACTGCAGTGGCAAAACCAGCTCTGGATTTAGAAAAAATAGGCATGTAGTAATGCTTGGTGAAGGTATGTGCAGAGCTCCAGGTAGCAGCTTCTAGGATGTCCCTTGTAGGGACTCCTCTGAGAAAGGCTGTAGAGGTAGAGGTAGATGCAGCCTTGGTGGAATGTGGTCTAATCCCCTTTGGGGTAGGTTTTCCATGGTGCTTATAGCAGAAATGAATGCAATAGGCTATCCATTTAGAAATGGTTTGCTTTGAAATGGCCTTCCCCTCTGCCCCTGCAGCAAAGCCAACTAGAAGATGTTCAGATTTTCTGAGAGGCTTAGTCCTGTCCAAATAAAATCTAAGTTGTCTGTGCATTCTCCTTTGTTTTGTGGATTCAGGAAAAAGGTAGGTAAATGAATGGATTGATTTAGGGCCACACTAGACACATAGGAAAACCCTTTCTGCATGGAAGATAATGAAGGGCTTCACTGCCATGAGGGCCTGTAATTCAGACACTCTTCTTGCTGAAGTGATGGCTAGAAGGAAGGCTGTTTTCCAAGAAAGGAATTTCAACTCTGTAGTTGCAGCTGGTTCAAATGTAGGGAGACTGAGCTTATCCAATACAAAGTTAAGGTCCCAGGCTGGAGTAGGGGCTCGCCTGGGGGGTCTTAAATTTTTAGACCCTCTGAGGAATTGCTTCAACAGGGGGTGAAAGAAGAGGGGTGGTTCAGTATTATAATTTGCTGAAATGGCAGAGGCATGAATTTTAATTGATGAGAAGGATAGGCCCTTCTGGAGCATTTCTGTTGAGTACTGAAAAATATGAGGTAAGCTGGGCACTGTAGTGCCCATCCCCTGAGTCTAGCTCCAGGAACAGTATATTTTCCACTTTTCAGCATAGGATTTTCTAGTACTAGGTCTCCTTGCTTCCAGAATGACATCTAGCACCTGCTTACTGTGGGGTGCTATTGTAGAGCTCAAGAAATTAGCAAGGCTGCAAGGTTCAGGGTTTGAAGCTGAGGGTGCAGAATCTGGCCCGCCTGCTGGGACAGCAGGGAAGGTGTCTGAGGTAGGTGCCATGGATCCAGCAGTATCATATTGCACAAGAAGGGGTACCAGTGCTGGCGGGGCCAGTCTGGTGCAATCAGTACTGTCCTTGGTTTGTCCTGTTTGATCTTTAGCAGAACCTTCGAGAGGAGAGGCAGAGGAGGAAAGGCATAAACTGAGAGGCTTTCCCAGGTAAAGGACAGGGCATCCACTTTCCAAGTTTAACTGTGGGGAGTTCTTGTGCAGAATTTGTACAACTGGTAGTTCTGAGGGAAGGCAAATGGGTCTATCTCTGGAGTCCCCCATTTATTCCTCAAGAGGTTGAATATTTTTGGTTCCAGTTTCCATTTGTGTGGGTCCATGAGATTTCTGCTTAGGTCATCTGCCAATGAATTTAACTTGCCTGGCAGGAATTGAGCTTGTAGGTGTGCTTGGTAGCTCAAGGCTGTGTTCCACAGAGCCATGGCTTGTCTGCAGAGAGGGTATGAGTGGGTTCCCCCCTGCACGTTTATGTACCACATAACTGTGGTGTTGTCTGTCTTTACCAATAATTGTCCTGGAAGGATGTGGTCTTTGAAGGCTTTCAGGGAATTCTGTACAGCTAACATTTCTTTTTGGCTGATATGCAGGTGCATCTGACTCTGGTTCCATTTGCCCTGAATGCACTGCCCTGCCAAGTGAGCCCCCCATGCATAGTCTGATGCGTCTGTAGTCAGGGTTTGGACGGCAAGGGGGTAGATTGAAATGGAGCCCCTTGTTGAGGTGGCAGGCCTCTGCCCACCAAAGGTACTCTGTCTTTATACAAGGAATGATAGGAATCATTGATTCCAGGTCCTGAGAATGCTGACACCATAGGCTTTTTAGATACCATTGTAGTTTCCTCACATGCAGTCTTGCATATGGAATTAGCAGAATGCAAGAGGCCATGAACCCCAGGGCTTGCAGGATTTTCCTTGCAGATAGCTGGGTCTTTGTGGCCAGTAGTTTGAAGTAGGCTGTCAAATAAACTTGTTTCTCTGGTGTGAGGTAAGCCATCTGGGAAGTTGTGTTCAAGCTTGCCCCCAGGAATACAATTTGTTGGCAGGGTACTAGATGAAATTTATTTTAATTTATGGTGTACCCCAGTGAGGTTAGAAGTTTCTTTACAAATGCCAGACATTTTAGTAGCATGTCCTGGCTTTCTGCCTGAATCAGACAATCGTCCAGGTATGGATATATTTGAATTTTTCTCTGCCTGCGAAATGCAATGGCTTGAGCTAGGCACTTTGTGAATACCCTGGACACAGTAGATAAGCCAAAGGGAAGTGCAGAGAACTGATAGTGCATGGAGCCTGCTCTGAAGCGTAGGTATTTCCTGCAAGATTCCCTTATTGGAATGTGCAGGTAAGCTTCCTTTAAGTCTAAGGTTGCCAACCAGGCATCTTTGCCTAGCATAGAAAGCAGCTGTTGAAGTCTTAGCATTTTGAATTTTGGGATTACCAAAAAAGTGTTTAGAATAGAGAGGTCCAGGATAGGATACCCAGAGCTGTCTTATCTGACTACCAGAAAAAGTCTTGAGTAAAAACCTTGTCCCCTTTCCTCTGCTGGGACAGGTTGAATAGCCCTATAGAGAGAGAACCTACTATTGAGCCTCTGCCCACTGATTTGGGTGTAGGTCTGGCCAACAATTTGGGGTTGATAACGTGTGGAAGTGGAATCTATATCCTTGGAAAACTATGTTTAAAACCCATTTGTCCTGGGTAATGAGTTCCCAGTTTTTTGCATGCAGGGCAATCTTTCCCCCTAAGGGAGCAATCAGTTGGGCAGGGCTTGGCAGGATTAAGGTTAAGTCATTGTGACATTTTTCCATAGGGGGTGTGTCTTACTTCTTCCAGCTTTGGAAGTGGAAGCCCCCCACTGCTTAGGCCTGTGCGTACCTTGAGACCGTGGTCTAGGTGGTCTACTGTTCCTGGGTTTGGACTGAGAAGGCCTGGAAGAGACTGGAAAGGACCAATTCTTAGAAGGCCAATGCCTACTAAATCTGGGAGGCTGTACTTGCAGGAAATCTTTAACAGTTTGCATGGATTTAGCTTTTTCCTCCATCATTTTAAGAACTTCTGCTTTGTTGCCAAATGGGCAGTCTTGGTTTAAGGGAGCATCCAGTAATTTAGCTTTAACATGATCTGGCAAGTTTTGCTTCTTAAGCCAAGCATGCCTTCTAAGTACAGACCCAGTGACAGCAGCCCTGCAAGATGCTTCTAAAGAGTCAAAACCACATTGAAAAGTATGTTTACCAACTTGTTCAGCAGAATGCATTAAATCTTGTAATTCTTTATGTTCAGCACAGTCAGGAATCAACATCATTTTCTGTTTAAGCAGTCCCATAGAATGCTGCTGATACTTTAACATATGAAACTGGCAGTTTAAGGCCCTAATGGCCAAAGTAGATAAAGTGTATACCTTATTTCTCCTTCTGTCCAAGGCCCTGGAATCTCTATCAGAGGGAGTAGAGTTTTTGACAGTAGTAGCCTTAATGCCTTTTGGTCCTTGGGAAATGGTCTCTGGGTCCGCAGTAGGATTCTTGAAGAGGAACTTGTGAGAGAGAGTCAGGTAAAAGACAGGTTTTCTGGTAGCTGGAGGTAAAGTGTCTGGGGCCAGGCTAGATTCCAAGAAGGCATCATCTACAATGTTCTGAACAGGAGGGATAGCTAAAGGCCTGTGTTGAGGGAAGAGTAAGAATTCCCTGAGTCTCTTTTTGGAGTCAGAGTAGTCCTGGCTTTCCCAGCAGAAATGCTCCTTAAGAGTGTGCAGGCTTTCACCAAAAGAAAAATCTTCTGGAGGGGAAGCAGAGGGAATGGAATCCTCTGCATCAGAATCCTCATAGGTAGTAAGGGCAAATCCTGGTAATCAGAAGAAACAGAAATTTCAGAATCCTGATCAGAAGAATCAGAAGGAAAATCAGTTCTAGGCCTCTTAGAGGGGGAAGGCTGACTTCCCCTAATTCAAGTAATAAGGTCTTCAGCCATTCTAATCATTTGCTTTTTAGGCATATGGGCCTGACCATGTGGTTTGGACGTCGGGTTTCTAGGCGTGGGTCGAGTTTTAGGCCTTGATGAAGAAGATGGTATCAGTTTGAAATGCAAGTCTGTAGGCCTGAATACACCCTCAGAAGCCGGTGCCTGCACAGCGGCTCTGGACCCATCCAAGGTAGAGACATCTGCAGGTTCCGTAGTCGAAGAAGCATCTCGTGGCATACTGGACTCCGAATGGGTCTTAGTAGAGACCTGCAAATCTGAAGTAGCGGGTCTCAGGGTCTGAGAAAGCGCCTCACTAAGTATCGGCGAACTGGCGACTAGCTTAACGGAAGTGGCATTGGCAGTTTTGGACCTATGCGGTCTGTGTCTGTCTTTATCTTTTTTCTGAATATCGGTAGTCGGATGGCTTACAGAAGCCATTTCTGGATAGTTAAACCAAGTACCAAAATAATTTGTGCAATAAGGCACAAAACTGACAGCGAGGGACGTCATTGTCTGGGCCTAAGCAAGGAATGCAGTACGAATGAAAATCTTTATGAGGTATTTGCTTTCTACAGGTAAAATGAGAAGCTATGTACCTACCATAGCGTTCCATGTTAGTTGTCTTCTCTCGCCTTCTTTCTTGCTGGATGGGTTCGGAGCCGATCCTCGGCTCCGACTCGGCCACTTACTAAAGTTCGAGAGCTAATTTTACCGGCTCGAGGCAACCCTATATCCCATGATGCTAGGCGATAACTACCCGGATCTCATTTGGTAGCTAAAGAAAAATTATGCAATATAGTCCTCCAACTGGAGAGGAGGAGGAAAAAGGGAATAATCCCGCCAAAGAAACCAATCTAATCTAGTGACACTAGGACAAGCTATTTGGCTGGAAATGCTAGATCAGGACTCTTCAAGGAAGAGGAACAATCTTCTCGGTCTGTCCAGGCTAGGGGGATGGTGGGCGGGACACAAGAAAGAAGGCGAGAGAAGACAACTAACATGGAACGTTATGGTAGGTACATAACTTCTCAATGTTAAGTTGTCAATCTCGCCTTCATTTTTGCTGGATGGGACCGCGTCCCTAGCACCTTCATCCTGGGTGGCTCAACGGAACAGACTCTTGAGAACAGTGGAACCAAAATTTGCCCTGTTTCTGGAGGCCAAGTCCAATTTGTAATGCAAAACAAAGGTATGAGGAGAGGCCCATGTGGCTGCTGCACAAAAAGTGTCTATTGGTAGTCTAGATTGAAAAGCTGTAGATGTAGCCAGTGCTCTAGTTGAATGGGCTTTTGGCCTAGAAGTCAACTCTCTACCTCTGAGTTGATAAATACATGTAATCACAGAAGACAGCCACCTAGATAGGGTTACCTTAGATACCAGAAGGCCTTTCCTGTTCTCTGCATATGATAGAAACAGTTGATCAGATTTCCTGATTTGTTTGGTTCTGTCCAAATAATATCGGACCTGGCGATGAACATCCAGATAATGTAGTTTTTGCTCTGCTCCATTAGTATAATTTGGGATAAAAACTGGGAGATCAATAGATTGATTTAAGTTTGTCTGCAACGCCACCTTGGGTAAGAAAGATGGATTAGTCCTTAGAGAAACTCTGTCTTTGTGGAAGATTAAGTAGGGAGGACAAATGCAGAGGGCATGAAGCTCAGATACTCTCCTAGCAGAAGTAATGGCGACTAGGAAGAGTGTCTTCCAGGGAAGAAATTTCAATGAACAGGAAGTCGCAGGTTCAAAGGGGGGAAGAATCAAGGATGTTAAGACTAAATTTAGATCCCACTGCGGTGGAGGATCTTTGATCGGAGGCTTAAGTAAAAATACACCTCTAAGGAATGCCTTGCAAAGCTTATGGGACATGATGTTGCGGTCCGACAAGCCTATATGAAAATTTGAAATGGCTGCCAACTGAACTTTTACTGTGGAGGAAGAAGATCCTGAGTGTAAAATTTCAGCTAGGAAGTCCAAGACCGAATGAATCAGAGCAGTAAAGGGATCTATATTTCTAGCTTTTGCCCAGAAGGAGAAACGTTGCCATTTACTAGTGTAAATCCTTCTGGTGGAAGATTTAAGGGAAGCTACTATGATATTCCGGACGGGATTAGAAATCATAGGAAGCCTGGCTAGGGACGGAAGTGGAGCAACCAAGCAGTGAGGTTGAGAGGAGGTATGGATTGGTGCAGCTGCCCCGACTGGTGGGTCAGAAGATCTGGAACCAGGTCCAGATGCCAAGGCTGTACCAAAAGATAACGATGCAGGAACGGAAACCATATCTGTCGAGGCCAATAAGGGGCAATGAGAATCATCTTGGCTCTCAAGGTAGTTGCTTTCTGAATTACTTGTGGTATTAGAGGAAAAGGTGGAAAGGCATAAAGAAGTCCCCGGGGCCAATCTTGGACTAGAGCGTCTCTGGGGGGATGGCCTGGAAGGGGGAAGAGGGTGAAGAAGTCAGGGCATTTGCTGTTTTGAGGCATAGCAAAAAGATCGCAGCAAGGAAGGCCCCACTTCTGAAAAATCTCTTCTGTCACAGATTGTTTGAGAGACCACTCGTGAGGCATGAGAATAGCTCTGCTCAACCTGTCCACTATGATGTTGCACTTCCCGGGGATATGCATTGCTATCAGAAACCACTGAGAAGAGATTGCCCACTGCCAAAGTCTGAGTGCCTCTCAACACAGGGGATAGGACTTGGTTCCGCCCTGCTTGTTGATATACCACACTACAGACATATTGTCCGTTTGGATTGCAATAGTCCCCAGGGGAAGAGAGTCGTGGAGGGCTTGCAACATTAAAAGCACTGCTCTCATCTCCAGGACATTTATATGCAGGTGGCATTTGAAAGGTTGCCAAGTGCCATGGACCATCCTGCCCTGAAAATGCACCCCCCCCCCCACCCGAACAGGGAGGCGTCCGATGTAACCGTGGCGACCGGGGAGGGAGGAACAAAGGGTCTGCCCTGATGGACTTGAGGGGACAATATCCACCAGGACAGATGCCTTTTGCATGCTGGAGTTATCATGATCTTGTGATGCATAGGGAGTCGTTGAAAAGACCATTGGGCGAAAAGCATCCACTGTAGGAGACGCATGTAAAAGCGGGCAAGGGGAAGAAGAGTTATAGCGGCCGCCATAAGACCCAATACTTTCAGGACATACCTGGCCTGAATTTTGTCGCTCTGAAGAAGAACATGGATGTGGTTTTGAATATCTAAGACCCTTTGATCTGTTAACTTTGCTGGAAGTTGTACGGTGTCCAAATTGGCGCCTATAAAGGTAATAGATTGACAAGGCGACAAGGCAGATTTTTCGAAATTTATAGAGATTCCTAGCCTTCTGTAAATGTGAATGGTGTAATCTCTGGCTTGGAGAAGTTGATGCCTGGTGGTGGCAGTGAGGAGCCAGTCATCTAGATATGGAAACACCTGGAATCCTTGACGTCTCAGGTGAGCCGTAACCGCTGCCATACATTTGGTGGACACTCTGGGGGCTGTAGTGAGACCAAAGGGCAGGGCTCTGAATTGGTAGTGACTGGCCCCCAGCCAAAAGCGGAGAAACCTTCTGGAGCGCCTGTGAATTTTGATGTGATAGTACGCATCCTGAAGGTCCATGGAGCACATCCAATTGTCCTTGCCCAGAAAGGGTAGAATGGGCTGTAGCGTGACCATCCAGAATCTTGTTCTCTTTACAAACTTGTTTAGTTTGCTGAGATCTAATATTGGTCTCCAGTCCCCTGTCTTTTTCGGTACCAAAAAGAACCTTGAGTAGATTCCAGATCCTAGTTGGTCTGCTGGGACTGGCTGGATGGCTCTTTTTGCTAGCAGTTTTGATATCTCTGGTATTGCTAGTTCCCTTAGACCGGGTGGAACGTCTGGAAGGGTTCCCTTTTGCTGAATTGGGGTTTGGATAAAGGGAATTTTGTAACCCTCGGATATGATCGACTGTACCCATTTGTCTTGAGTAAGGGAAAGCCAGGCTTTTGGGTACAGCGACAATCTTCCCCCGACTGCCTCTGAAGGTGGACAATCGGGCAACATCTCAGGGATGCTGGAAGGGTTTGTCAGAGAGAGGCTCCCTGCTACCCTGATTCTGCGGACCCCCTCTGCCCCTAGGGTGTTGTCTGTTGCTGTTACCCTCTCTGCCTCTGGGGATAAACTGACCTCGTGCGTCAGGCGTGACTCCTTGAGATTTATGGAACCACATTTTCCCACCCTTCTGACCCTTGGGGTATGGTCTTGAAGGGGTGGAGAAACGGAATCCTACGGCAGAAAGAGTCTTGCCATCTTGTTCGCATCTGGTCAAGGTGTCTTTCACTTGATGTCCGAACAAGGTCAAACCATCAAAAGGAGAATTTGTAAAGGACGCCTTGAAGGGGTCTGCAAAATTACAAAGCCGCATCCAGGCGTGACGCCTTAATGCCACTCCTGTGCCTGCGGCCCTACTCGCTCCATCGGCTGCATAAGAAATGAGCCACATGGAGGAGTTAACAATAGAGTTTAGGGTTCCTAGCTGTGAGTTAATTTTATCCTGGGACCCAGCATCTGACGGATCCTGTAAAACTTCTCCCAACTCTTTGAGAACATCTCTCTGAAGGCAGGTGAAGTGACACAAGTAATTCAGCGACCGCATGGCAAAGGTCGCTGAAAAAAACATCCGCTTACCGTAACTATCCATAGTCCTAGAATCCTTGTTAGGAGGATGGATAGGTACTGAAGGATCGGCTAGTTCCTTCTTGCTGGCTGCAGCCACCACCATGGCATCAACCGGGACACCTTTTGTCAAAAATTGCCTATCAGCTGGGGCCGTAATGAATTTAGAAGGCCTCCGAGGAGTGGGTTCCACCGAATCCGGGGCCGTCCACACCTTCCGAGCCACCACATCCATAAGGGGGTCACAAGGCGGAGACACTCAGGAGGTGGAGGGTCGAGAACCAAACGCCTCCAGGTAAACCGACTCGTCCTCGGAAGGATTAAGGGAAGGCCAGTTCCCCCTCTGCTTAAGGATTTACATCCTCAGAGGGGGACCTTGGGGATCCCTCCGACTCATCCAAGTCGGTATCGGATGTAATAGACTCGGGGGAGTCCAGATGTTTCCTCTTACATGTCCTCTTACGCGGAGGCTCACCTGATGGGTCAGGAGAAGCCTCGGAAGAGGAAGATATTCCCAGTGGGGAAACCTGAGGCGTTGGATCTCTGGGCCTGGGAGCAAGAGAGTGAGAAGAGATGTCAGCAGGCACTGCAGTGGGAGGAGCTGATGGAACCGACCGTTGACTATGCCCTGGGGCTAGTACACTCCTCATCACCTCGAAGGCTCCACCGTCAGAGAAGCCAGAGGGCTCCCACTCCGAAGAGGTAGGAACCCCAGGCCGCACCGACAGGGATGGCTCTGAGGCCGATGTCGGGACCGAGCTCACCAGCACCGATGCTCCGAGAGGGAGAACGGGGTCGGACAAGGGGGTGACTAAAAGTCTGAAATTTGAAAACTTACCAAGAGCCGGTAAAAACGCACCTCACAAGCGAAAACGGCAAACAAGATCTGGGTAGATATCGCCTAGCATCATGGGATATAGGGTTGCCTCAAGCCAGTAAAATTAGCTCTCAAGCTTTAGTAAGTGGCCGAGTCGGAGCCGATCCCCATCCAGCAAGAATGAAGGCAAGATTGACAACTTAACATCAATTGTTAACTTTTACTGACATCGGTTTTAGAGCAAGAAAAAAGGTTCCCCAACAGACTTCGGTTCTGAAACTCGGAAACAAAAATTTCAGGAGTTGGCTGACCGGCACTTGCAAACTGCTTCTGCTTTGAGCACCGCGCAGCAAGAAAGACTGACGTAATGGCATCAGCTGCATGTTTTATACCTCTGATGACCTGACGTCATGGAAGAAGAGACAGCATCCGATGCAGGAATCCAAGACTCTGGTATTCAGGTCGGCTGAGGGCTACCTGCAGGCAAATAACCCAAATGTAATGACTGCAACAGTGAAACACGAAGAACATCTGCAAAACATTGTTCTCTAGAATGTAAAATAAATAAGTCTTTCTGAGAAATGTTTTAAAATGTATATAGTTGGGAAGGTTTCAAGAAAATGAATAAAGAAATGATATTGTATTCTAAGTATGAAGAATGATGGAGGAAGTTGATAAATAGTATAAAATATTATTTGTTACAATCTGGGTATTGTGAAAAGGAGGTGTGAAGGACTGTAGTAGAAGTAGCATGTACTAAAATTGTGTTGTATTACTGATGAAGAAATTGTAAAAATGATGTAAATGGGATGGATATGCGGTTGCAAAATATACAAATAATGTAAAATATGTAGAGTGTGTGTGTATGTATGTAAGTATATATAGTTATATCTATGAGTTACTTTCAACCCACTGAGAAGTCAAAATGTTACACTGTAAATAAGCTGGTACTGATCTGATCACATGTACCAGCTTTTTTCAGAGCAAGATTGCAGTGTAGTGGGAATCAGAGAATTTACCCTTCCCTCACTGTATTTTAATCTTGGAGTTGGTATATATAATTGGCAGGGAGTTATAGGTCTCAGACCACCCATGTGAGGGTAGCGTTGTTGCCTCACAGCAAGAGGTTCTCCCGTTTGATTCTCGGCTAGAGTGCAGGGAGTGCCTTCTGTGTGGAGTCCGCATGCCCTCCCCGCGGTTGGGTGGGCATTCAAAAGACAAGTTCCGCTGTGGCGACCACTAACTGGGAAAAGCCGAAAGACAAACAACAACAATGTATATATGGATATATATATATATATATATATATATATATATATATGTGTGTGTGTGTGTGTGTGTGTGTGTGTGTGTGTGTGTGTGTGTGTAGAGAGAGAGAGAGATAGTTGGATCATGGTCAAGTGGAGCCCTAAGCGGAGTAATGGATCAGCACCTCTCCTAGCCATTTCAGTGCTTCATGTACAAATCCAATGCCTGCTGCCCTTGAAAAATAAGCTCCCTATGTTACATTAAAAAAAATGGTAAGCTTGTAATATCGAAATAGGCTGTCAAACCACTAACATGTTTGTAGTTATTAAGCATCTTAACCAAAGGACACACAAAGGAGAGCAACACTTCCATTCCCACTTAATGGAGCCAGTGCAATATCAAGAGTGCATGTATGTGGTGTGGGACTAGAATCCAGAGCCTTCTGCACCAAAAGCAATTATGCTACCTTTTGTGGTATTAATACTGCTTTTAAAAGTTATAGCAAAAACACTGACAATGGTCATTTGTTAAACAAAAATGTTACACACTGAAATAGATTTAGCATGATTAAAAGTAAACTTCTCTTCCCTTGAATGTCAACTTTCCTTGAAAATCCGCAGAAGTTCAACAGTCTTTGAAAACATGCTGAAACTGAACAGTTTGGTAGCTGATGTAGAGGATTTAGCTTCTAGGGTCCTGTATTGAAGGTACAGGGTTTGAGTTAACCAGCTTGCCATCCCTAACTGGGGTATTAGACACACACACACACACACACACACACACACACACACACACACACACACACACACACACACACACACACACACACACACATATACACTATTATTTCATGAAAAGGTCACTGAGGTTGTCCAGATGGAAACAGCATTCAAATCCATGCAAATTTTTTTTGTCAAAATAAAATCCATGCTAATTTTTAATCGAGTGCTCCATTTCAAATACATGCTTGTTTTTAATCACAAGCTTCATTTGTTTAAATGTGCGTATATTGTACAAAAGATGTATCTCCAGATGCTGCTAAGGATGCACTCTGCTTGAGTCCTTAAAGAAGAAATGTAATGCACACAGAGTGCATTCTTAAAGAAGAAATGTAAATTTTTGTGAATGCCCCTCAGCCAGTGAGCCCCTTTCCTGGCTAGTGTCCCAAAGCCATAACAGATCCCATTCAGAAGATCGACTCAGTGAAAAGTTGAACTTCATATGGATGAGACCATAAGATCAACTTTCATAAAAATTGAATGATGGAAAACAACAAAAATCTACATTTTGCAAGAGGGCAAGCCCCTGCACCCTCCATGCACATTATTTATTTATATATATATATATATATATATATATATATATATATATATATATATATATATATATATATATATATATATACCATATCCAAGATTGCACTACAGTGGGGAAAAGGGTAAATTACCTAATCCCCACAGTACTGCGATCTCCATTCAAAAGCTTTGACATTTTAAAAAGTTGATCATATGGTGTCAACCATATGAAGTTCATCTTTCTTTTGAGTCAATCTTCTGAATGAGACCCATACATATATATATATATATATATATATATCTGTCTATCTATATGATTTACTATCATTTTGTTGAACGACACACAAATTTCAAATTTGAGTAATCATAAAGTCGACTGGTAAAAACAGCGAACCACAACCTTCCGAATGCTTAAAACCAAACCTGAGTGGTTCTTGAAAAATCACTGTTGACTTTAATGTTGATTTTAAAGCGACATTTGAACAGGTTTGAATATCAAACTTCGTTTTTACCATATTTGATATATGGTAAAAACGCCATTCACATTTTCATCTATTTGAGTCAATGAATCAGCTCAAATATATTCTGTCTTTTAACAAAATAATAGTAAGCCTATATATAAATATATAAGTAACACCTACCCTTTTTTTGATAAATGTCACAGAATCTTTTCAATTCACCTGAACTACCACCAACTTACGCACCCGGAACCTTTGTTTAACATCTCTTCTGAATGACAGCATATTCAGGAATGCAACATCTCCCTTACATGTTACAATGTTACTCCAAGTGTCTAGTGTGGGAATATAACCCACAGACTTCTGATCTTCCAACACCAAAGGTGAGTGTGTGTTACCTGTTCAGCCATTGACACTTGTGATACTCTTACATAAAGGTAGTCTCTGCTGACCCTGAGAATTACAGACCTATTAGTCTCACTAGTGGTATTTGAAAGGCCATGGAATGTATTATAGCTGAATGAATAAACAATGGTATAAGGGACCTTATATTGCTAGATACACACCAGTTCCGCTTTGTAAAAGGCATATTATGGCTGCTCAACCTGGTTGTGTCTTTGAAAGGGTTAGTGAGGTCATGGATAAAGGGCATGCAGTCCACACTGCTTATATCTTGCCAAGGCCTTTGACACTATCCCTCATGCTGGAATTATTGACAAACTCTAATTCAACATTAACCCATACTTAGTTCACTGTGTTGGTAACTGACTGTCTGAAATAAGGTTTGTGGTATTTGGTTTAGACAGAAAATTGTTTTGGTGATTTGTCCTGGGTCTCCTCCTCTTTAGTATATCAGTGGCGGATCCAGGAATTTGCAAAGGGGGCACAGTCTGGTCAGTCAACTACCGGGGTGGAAGCAGGAAAGTGGAACACTAGGCATCAACACAATCCCTGAAGTAAGCAATTCTGTAGCAGGCAAGCTCAGCAGGTCTCTAATAACTCCTCACATGGTCAGTCAATTCACTGATGGCCAGTGAAATGCATCATTGTTGGGGCTGTACTTGATGTGATGTTTTTACCCCTGTCCAGAACACCAAGTGCAGCAATTGCTTTGCTTTGATCCCCCTCCATGACAGTCACCTTGGGATGCCATGTCTCAGCAGTGGTTTCTGGGGCTTCTCTATACCTAACCCCTTATTCCTTTAATTCCCAGATTCATTTAGAATGCATTAAAGTGTAAGGCAGCAGTTATACTCATAGCCCCCTTCTGGCCAGACAAATCTGGTTCCCTCTTCTGAAACCTTATCTTTTGAAGTTACCCTGGCTTCTGGATCCTATAACAGATCTAGTCACTCACTGTACTGATATGTTTCACCCAGATGTCTCAGAACTAAAGGTAACCACTTTGTTTCTTCAGTTCTGTTGATGGCTAGAGATTATCACTTCTGCAAGGAAGTTTTTAAAATACTTAAGGCTTTCCAGAAAGATTCCACCTGGAAAATCTGTGGAAGCTAATGGAAACTTTTTGCTGTCTGGGCAGATACTCAAGACATTGATCCCTTTTGTGCTTCAGTACCTGACATTCTCTGATTTTTGCAGTCTATTTTCCAGGCGAGTTCTAGTTTTTCCACTGTCAGTGTGTAGCTGGCAGCTATTTCTAGCTTTCATGTTGGATTTCAAGATCATTCTGTAGTGTCTCACAAGTTGTGCTAGGCTTTCCTGAAATGAATCTTCTTTCTCAGACCTCATATCAAAGATCCCGTGCCTCTATCGGATCTGAACTTAGTGTTTGAGACTCTAACAAAGGCTCCATTCAACCTGGTTGCCATTACTTCAGCCAGCAAAATGTAGGGGCTGCAGGCCTTATCTTCTTTTGATTTTTATATACTTTTTTGTAAATACAAGGTATCTATCAGGACAGATCCTTTCTTTGTTTCTAAAGTAGCTGCTGAGTCAAATATGTCCCAACCTATTCCTCTACCAGTTTTTTTCCCCAGATTATTCTAACAATCATGTATACTATAGATGTGCACTGACATTACACTTTTACCTTCACAGAACTAAGTCATTTAGGAATGGTGCTCACCTCTATTTCCTTTGCACTAAATAAGTTAAGAAGGACGTTATCCAACGTTACCCTGTCTAGGTGACTGTAGGATTTATCTCCTTCATTTACAATAGCCAGAAAAAGTTCTTACCATTTAAACCCAAGACCTACTCCACCGGAGTAGTTGCACCTTCCATGTCTCTCTTCAGATTTTTCCTCGATTGGTGCTATTTGTGATGCTGCTACTTGGTCTTGCATGCATATTTTTATTAGCCTTTACAAATTGGACTTCCTTTCCAGAGAGAGAGCTTCCTTCTGTGCTTCCATTTTAGAAGGTCTCCTGTCATGAGGCCACCGGGGAAAACTGCAGCTGGGGATTCCGGCCCATATGCCATATTGGATAGATTGAATGAATAGAATATGAAAGCTATGTACTTACTATAACAATCGATCTTTTCATTGATGTCTGTCCGATACGATGACTCTCCCACTGTGTTTGACCTTTTCTAATAAGACCTGAAGGATCAACCTTTTTCCTAGGGCTCTAGTCCTACTTGTAGTCCCATTCTAGCTCTCAGGCATCAGTCGAGATCTGAGGTAGCATAGGGGACAGATGCATTATGATAGGGGAAAAGACTGAAGGGGCTTGAGTCTGCAACACTGATGTTGCAAGACCGCATCAAAGAAGTGGCTCAGAGGACACGCATGGCATATCGGACAGGCATGAATGAATCTGCCATTATGGTAAGTACTCAAGTTTTATTTTTTTTTATGTTTGCACCATGTAGTACTGTTAATTTGTATCAGTGATTGTCACTTAAAATCTATGTAGAGTACTATATTTATAAATATAATAAATTCCTGCAATGGAATCCTGGTATAGACTGGAAGTTATAATTAAACATAATGGGTATAAGTCTTCCATTCCATTGTATGAAAATGGTATTAAATCGGTGTTCCTGATTACTTCCTTCCAAAACCAGCTTTGCACCTGCTTTTAATCTATTAATTTCCTGTTTTCTTCATGGAAGTAAAAAACATGTGAGAATTGACACTTAACATGTTGAATGAGCACCTTCAGCTTAGGTTTTGTTTAAAGAGGATGCGTTAACTTATGACGGATGATCAGCTATTTGTCTCTTTTGCCCAAAGAGTATCACATAATTGCTTTTGTCTGAAGAGACATAACTTAGAATTCGTCAGTAAACAGCATCATAGGCTGCAGATGTATTGCTCAGCAAAGCTGGACCACTGTATGTAACATGGAATACTTGTAGGTTTTGAAGAAATGCTTTATGCATAGCATTGCCCTTTTTGATGTTTAAGTTGCAGAAGGCTGACTACACTAGCACTGTCTGCTGTGTGGGTTGTACTTGCTGTTCTGCAGTTTTAGAGCTTTAAAGTTGCATTTCTTCCTTAATGAAGAAAATGTGGCTTTGTGCAAAGTGTCCATTTTCAGATATTGTTTTAGATTCATTAACTAATGATTCAGATATGGGATGTTGACACAGGAAAACAGCTTCACACTTTATCAGACTTTTACTCAACAGTGAAGGCAAGTATAAATATTGACAGCATTTTTGATCTGTAGCTCTTATTTCAACAGTTGTAATTTTAATATTTCTCATAGCTGCACATTTTAACAGCTATATATATTCAGTTGGGATAAGCTGCCCTAGAACTTATTTTAGATAAGACATCTGTAATATTTGCCAGCCATTACATGAAAGCTATATGTATTTTAATTGTGCGTTTGTATTTTTGTGATTTTTTTTCTTTGTTCTGAACTGGACTATTATGCATGTGATTTTCTTATTTGGTATGACTGATGAGGTGAAAATGGGCAATGTATACAGAGCTAGAATAGCTACTTTGCAAGAACTGTTAATGTTGTAGACAGCTAGTTTAGTCATGTAAACCTGCACTTTCAAAAACAGCAGGTGATGGATGATTGTTGTAGTAATATTTGGAAACTCAGTTACAGGCAAGGTCTGCTGTCTAGCCTGACTGTCAGAACTAGAATGTGAACAATAGAATAACTTATCTGTAAAAGGGAAATACATTTTTTAATAAATGATTTTTTTAGTAAATTGTTTTTACCACTGAATTTACATTACAAGTTTATAGTATACTTTATCATCTTCTTCTTCTTTCGGCTTTTCTTGGTTGGGGTCACCACGGTGGATCACCTGTCTGCTCATGATTGGCAGTGGAGTTTTACAGTGTTGAGTTGCCAGCCCGGCGCCCAACCTTCCACAGAAGGCACACACACGCACGCATTCAAGTGTCCATTCCACCTACAGCATGTCTTTGGGATGTGAGAGGGAACCGGAGCATCCGGAGGAAACCCACGCGACCACAGGGAGGACATGCAGACTCCGCACAGAAGGCATCCCAGCTGAGGATCGAACCGGAGAACCTCTTGCTTTGAGGTGGCAATGCTTAACTGCTACACCACAGCGGCCGCCCTTTATAGTATACTTTATGAATAGTTTTAATGAGCTATGCTGTACACAGAATGACGATCATCAATTAATGTCTTATTAGTTGCTAAGTAACAGTGGTTAATATGATTATTGAGGGTGTGTTCTTCACTGCATGAAGGGTATGTAAATACATTGGTCTTATTTGTGGTAAGACACTCTGATGAAGTCCTAGCTGATGTAAAAAGGACAAAAGTGCTGTGTGTGTGTAAATAAAATGATTGATTTTAAGTTTTATAGCAGCAACATGGTTGTTTTGCTGTGTGTGGACCAGTGGAAGCATTTTACTATTGACAATTCTCTGCTTGGTGGGGATGTTTTATAGCAGCAACATAGTTGTTTTACTGTGTGTGGACCAGTGGAAGCATTTTACTATTGACAATTCTCTGCTTGGTGGGGATCCTGCTATTTTTTTATTTACAGTTTATTTGCGTTTTGGAGAATTGTTTCCTAGACTACTCCATCAAATGTGAGGTCTGTACTTTGACTGCACACCTGTGTCTTTTGGGTCAACCTCATTTCTTCTGGATGACTATAGTGCCCATTCTAAGGCTACAGTGAACCTAAGTCTTTCCCCCCTTTTCCAATTAGTTTTCTTTAGCTTCCAAATCAGAATTATGGGATGGCTTTATTATGGTGTATTATATGTACTTGTGTAAGTATTGTAAATCGCCCAAACTCATTTGTATTACATTTACTTTTAATATGCTGAAGTCAGTAGTTCAGCATCTTTCATTATCATGTACTTTGTGGACTGTTAGGGCTGGTTCCAAAATGTTAGGACTGTGTTGTGTCTGTAATACTTATTCCATGGTTGTGACATGTTTGTTACATGTTTATTATGATACAGCATACGCTCATTCTTAACCTGCTTTGTACTAGCACTTGCTGAAGCTCTTCTCACAAAACCACCACTGAAAATGGCCAAAAACGCAGATGGACTTCCTGGTAATCAAACCATAATATATAAATAATGAAAAAAGAAACAGAATTTGTATTATTTCTGAACCAGAGCAGGAGAGTGAATCTTCAAACAACACATTCCTTCCTTAAGTCTACTCATTTGAAGGGACACTGTATAATAGAGGCAGGCCTTCACCACAGAGATTATAACACGTATTTTAGGAAAGCAGATGTAGAGGCATGAGTCCCCACCTCTTTTTGATCCTTCTTCAGGAAGACCATATTTCAAGCCTTCAGACACCCAGAGTTGTCTTTCTTCCTCAGAAAATGCAACCAACGCAGAAATACTAAGCCTCTGGTATTCGGGCCGACTGAGGGCTATCCCTGGCAGGGATAACCCAAGCGTGATGACTGTAACAGTGAATACACTCGAACATCTACATTTATGGTAAGTGTACCCAATTGTACTAGGTTTGTTCTTCTGTTTACTTGAGTTTCTTTGTTTTTTTCTGATTTCTTATCACTCTCCCCCTCCCAGCTGTGACCTGTCCACTTACATGTATTCACTCTTACCCTAGTGGTACACATTAGGGCTGAAAAAGATTCAAGAAGGACCAGTTCACGTACCTAAATTTATTTTGTGGACTAAGTTGTGGAAACACATTTTACCCTTCCTTAGTCTTTGGGAACAGTCTTATTTGCATCCCTATTTGGATTTTGTATCCTGCCTTATTTTAGATCCTACAGCTACTTCTTTCAGGTATCATAATTTTGTCTGCCTTTTTCTCCCTGTCATTTGTTGCAGAATATCCTGGATGCTGCTTTTGGGGAGAGAAGTCTTCTTGCTGACTCCATATAGAGAATCTTTGAACACGTCTTGTTGTAGGCTGCCAAAGTTTGGCAACAGTGCTTTCCATTTTCTGTTGCCCGAGTCATTGTGCTGAAAGTTTTTCTGTTCTGTAGTTATCAAAAGTAGTTGCTTAACAGCAACCTTTCTAAACTTGTGCATTTTATGTAAAGAATCCCTTATTTTCCCTTTAGCGCTTTGCAGTTGCTCCTCTTCTTGTTCTGTGAGATTTCCCTTTTTTCTGCAATACTAACTGTTGGCAACCCCTCTAAGTAATTCCTGTTACCTTTTCCCACAATATCACTTTTTCTCTTATTTCTGCCATGTTTTTAAACTCTGTTTTCTTTTTATCCTATTCACTAACCATCTCTTCCAAATAAGTTTCTGTCTTCCCTAATAACTCTTCAAATAATTTCCATTTCTATTTCTTAAATTACTGTTTCTTTAACAGGTAATTGGAAAGCACCAGTGTCTCATTTTTATTTCATTACCCTGCATTTTTAATCTTAGTTTTTATTGCCACACGGTCTGAAGTAGCTTTCAGTTAAATGCACATGCTCCTGTGAAATGTAATTTCTATACAGTATAGCCCAGGTAATGTACCTCTGGGAATTATATGTAAATTAATTATGTGTTCTTACTACTGAGTTCACATCTTTCATACCAAGCATTCTAATATATTTCTTTAGAAATCTGCCATCTTTTGTTATGTTTCCCTTCTAGATCTCTTCTCGTATATCCTCACTATTGCAAATCAGATTTGAGTCCCTACCCATAAGTAATACTGCCTGCTCTTAATTTCCATAATAGCAGTTTTTTGTGGAATACAAAGATATACAAGAATAATCTTCCTTCCCTGCTAATAATGCCTTATTACCACAGATTTAACATTATTCTCTTTTTTTTTTCGCTTTTATTACTATTGCAGACCCTTTAGCAGTTAGTATCATCACTCCAGATTTCTTTTTTTTGCCTGATGTAATGCTGGAAGTTCACGTTTGTTTCGTTATCAAATTTATACATTCATTTCTATCCAGATGTCACTCCTGCAACGTTGTTATTTGCACAGTACACTTTTTAATATAATTAATTTTTTTGTCTATACTTGTAAGACAGTATACATTCCACGGTAATATGGACAGAATAGCCATCAAGAAAGAAGGCTATTACTCCTACCTGTTATATATGCCAGCTCTTTTGAATGCATTTTTTCCAACATTTGACTTGTATTCACCCATTATTGTTTTGCAAGCTGATGTCTTGTGTATTTGCTTCTTCTAATCTCTTGGCTTTGCTGAAAGATTACTCCTTATAAAGGAGCTCAAAAATTCCATCATAGGTACCACTTTTAAAGGGAAGTTCCTTTTAGCCAGCATTACCAGGAACTGGAGGAAGACCTTCCTAAGAAGATGGTGTGGGGCATTAATAATGTTGACGATCTTTATGCTCTCCCTTCAGCTCCCTTTTCTATTCCATGCCTAGTTAGTCCCAAAAGAGGAAGAAACATCCTTGCAAACCAAAGAATGCCTTGAAGCATTACAGTGTCTTGCTCCTTTTTGTGCCGTTTAAGTCACTCAGAATAACTTCACCTGATTATTAATCACATAACTGATTCACACCTGGGGTTGCCTGTGAAGGGTGCACACCTGTGAGTTGTAAGCTGTCCTAAGGAACTGTTGAGTTGTGGATATGGTCATGGTAGGCCACATCTAAGACACCACATACATTCTTACCTAGAAAGGCCCCCACTAATAGACCACGATATTTCCACGGAGAGCATGTGACAGGTTTAGGCTATACTCCTCAAATGGGTTCTTAAGGCTGTACTTTCTTTAGAACAGGGCTGAGTGTTCTACCTTCACTTCTTCCTAGTGCTATCACAGGCAAATAACTTACTTTCCACCTGGATCTCAGATATTTTAGGCTGCAGAGAGTGATTCATCAGGAAGTTGTAGCCCTTTGACCGCATGAGGTTTAGATGGTGTTTCTGGACATAATGGATGGCATTTTTCAGATTGGTATCTAGAGTTCTTTCAGGAGATTCTTTTTATTCACTGTAGGTTGGTAGTTCTTTTAATGCAAAGCACTGCTATTTGCTTTAGCACTCATAGTGCTTTTACTAAGCTCTTCACCATGAAGCATCTGAGGAGAAAGAGTTCCATGTGTTCTCAAGTCTGAATGACTGGCTTCTGACTGCTCTTCACAGAATCCCCAGCAATGTTCAGCCCCATAATTGCAACTCCTGTTAGTGATTCTTAACTGATCTTTCTCAGAAGTTTGCCTTCATTCATACAGAGCTGGACACTCTATTGTTGGAAATTCCTGCATGTAGAGAGGACCCATGAGGTAATTGACTTAGCTTCCAGTGTGAATCCAGTGTGAATGTGTGGCTTCCTTTGAAGTGGTCCGCAGGACATCCAGATAGTGGACTGCGATATGTCTTTGGCTACAGAACCACAACACACTTGCAGATCTTTTCATGGTGTTAGATTCCGGACACTAAAGATAAAAGTAGTTGACTTTTTTTTTCCAGCCCCAGGAAGCCTTAATTTCCAACCCTAAAAAAGTTGAAAACTTGATCTTTTGCAAAAAAAAAAAAAAAAGTTGATAACTTGATCTTTTGCAAAAAAAAAAAAAAGGGAAAACTTGCCAGCAGTGTTTTATATATGAAGTTATTTAGTGACTCACCAGTTTTCTCTTCAGTAGGGCATGCAGAGTTATAGCAAACAATGCACACACAAACCTGCACACCTTAACCCTTTCTCTAAAGATGTTCCCCAAGGTTATAAACTCGGCCTAATGGTATTCTCAGTGTTCATAAATGGCCATACTTAGTTTATGCCACAACATTAGCTGCTTGTTATACACAGCATATTAATAAAAAGAACAAAAACAAACAGCAGGCAGGTAAATCCACGACTGTACTGTTAACACAGAGTATAAATGCAGTAGCAACAACAAAAACAAAATAATGGTCGTTTAAAGTACAGCTGTAAAAACATAACTTTTATTACAAGGTAAGTGCTTTCACCACCATCCCAGTGGCTTCTTCAGATCATATAAAATTACAACACCATAATGTGTCAAATATACTCACATTAGCTACTTCCCAGTCAATTTAATTAATTCCACCTTCCCACTCTACAAATTCCCATCATTTGCTTTAACGTGCATGCTGTATGTCTACTCCACTTAAGCTATCTTAAAGGGACATAAACTTTAAAAAACATCCATCATCCTTAAAATGCCACTTTCCTGTACTTTTTGCATCAAAAACTTTGATTGATCATCCAAATGCTGCTCTCCTAACTCATATTTATCTGTATTACCTAAATACATTCAGTAAATCTTTGTACCTTCATGAGCGGACCATTTGTTGACATAGCGTGTCCTCTTTCCTCATCGTACATGCATATACCAAGGAGTTCGTGATCAACATAAAAACTGTCTTCATCAAGATGCTATCCCATAGCCATTACGTGTGCATCAATCAGTAATTTTCTCACGTTTATTGTTTTCCCTTTTCCTACCAGTACTTAAAGCTGGTAACATGCCATCTCTCTCTTACTCTCCGTGTTCCTTTCTTGTGCATGCACGTAGCATACGTAACTCAAGAATAGAGTAACGGTTCAAATAAAACTATCCTGTATGTTATCAGATGTTTTGCTAGCCTTTACTCATACTCATAGAAGATGAGCATAATCAGACAGAATTCAATGCCTAATTTAAAGATGCCTCAAACCCCAGGGATTATAACTTTTATCTTTTAACTTTTTTACCTGGCATCAATGATGCACAAGAAAGGAACACAGAGAGTAAGAGAGAGATGGCATGTTACCAGCTTTAAGTACTGGTAGGAAAAGGGAAAACAATAAAAGTGAGAAAATTATTGATTGATGCACACGTAATGGCTATGGGATAGCATCTTGATGAAGACAGTTTTTATGCTGATCACTAACTCCTTGGTATATGCATGTACGATGAGGAAATATGAGATGGAAGATGAGATGAGATGGAAGATGAGATATCCAAAGGTTAACCTGGTGTACAAAATAAAACTAGCACCGATACAGCAATAAAATACATAACGATTACAACATAACAAAATAATTACATTACCTTAAAAACTTAAAGAATGACTTGCAGGCTAGCACACCAGTCTGAGACTCAAATACCTGTCGTTATTTAGTGAATTCAACCCTTGAGGAACAGACCCAAAACATGAGGCAAAAATCTAGACAGTCGAGAGCGGTATGATGCAACATTTCCAGAAGGACAAATTGAAAAAAAAAAATTAGATTTTCGAAAAAGTGAAAACGGAGCAGCGTCCAAAAATGGGAAATAAATTCTGATCTGATTAACTTTAAGATATACATGCCGGTGGGGATAAACAATAAAGAGTCTTTACAATTTGGGCGGGATTTCACCAATAAATGTATTTCACAGCATTTATTTTGCCACTAAAATAAAATTCTTAAATTAGAACGGTAATAGTCTCTTCCCCCAAAAGAATAGTATAACACATAACGTGCTATTTCTCACTCAACAGTATCAATATAACAAAGCAAACAGCAATATGTGTAAGAACTATGTAAACGTTTCCAGTAATTTGCTTGCCAAGAGGGGTAGTACAGTGAACTGACAGGTTCGGTACAGTCATTCTGGTAGGAGTAGATGCCTTCTAACGATCTTGTACACCAGCTGAAACCCCTTACCTTGCAACCCACGTTTCCTCTGTCTCCCCTAGATTCCGTGGTGTATGTGTTGGTGCTAGTCCTTGCGTTTCCCGGGCATTCTGTATGGAAAAATTATATACTAGTTTTTTTCCCTTGTTTGATTTTGGCGCTCACTTGTTACTCCTCCTCCCTCTTCTGTATCTGTGCCAAGTCTGGTTGGATGGCATATATGGTGCCTATTTCCAATCCCCTGTCATTGTTATGAGCTGCGGTCCTCACTCACATTGAGGTAGTTTGTTACACAACACATTAATTGTTTTTTTTTTTCAGCAAACATCCTTTGCCAATAACACCCAATCATAGTAAATTACCAGCAGGTATTTTTGCTGGTGTTTAGTAGCATATTTAGCCATGCTGAGTGTTCCTTTGTTAAAACTGTCAGTATGCATTGCTAGGATGACCAAGTAAAATAATTTATGCGGCATTTTATTACCTGATCATGTCTCAGTGTCCTTTTTTCCCCTCTGCAGAGTGCAAGAGACACTATGGGGGAGGAGCTGCCATGTCACTCGTCGCCGCCAAATAACCTTTGTCCAGCTAGCAAGATTAATATTTCAAAATTTAACGTCGTTGTCCGACAACAGCTTACAACGATTTACTGTCACAGCTCTCACCGACGTGCCAAAATTACAAGGGAAGATGCAGACCGTTATAAATGTTATTAAAATAACAAATCATCTGACTGCAATCTCCAATCACATCTCAATGTATTTGGCGCGTTGGTGACAGGATTCTTCTCTGGAAAGATGCACCTGATTTTTCAACAAAAAAAAACAAAACACAAAGTTGAAAAAGGGGCCGGCGCGCGCCCCTGCGCCCATGCCTAAATCCGCCACTGTAATATATTCATGAGACATAAATGCCAATATCAAGGGACTATGGCAAACAAAGTTTGCTGATGATTACAAACTAGTAGTAGTTAACAAATTCTGATACTCAAATTCTTCATTTAGAGCTGGATTTAACAAATGTTTGGTGCATTAATGAAGGGTCTACTCTCAACAGGAAGAAATGCAGCATGATTTCCTTTGATAAATTTAACATTGCTACTGATTACTGTATAGATAACATTCTACTTAAATTTGAGACAGTCATCAGGGATTAATAAGACTCTCCTTTGACCACCATATCTCTGTGGTGGCTAGTAAATTTTCCTGTCTTGCATAGTTTATCCTTTGTGGAATTTTCTCATGGTCCAGAAAAGCCATACTCCCACTGTATTCATCCCTTAGACCTATCATTGAGTATAATGCACCCTTCAGTATGAACTAAGCACCTAAACCAGATTGGGAGACCTCAATATTTCCTCAGCAAAAAAAAAAAAAAAAAAAAAATGATCTGAGGTATCAGTACCCTTAGCTACGCTGATAGTCTAAAATCCATGTCATTCTACTCTGTGCCATGCAGATTCCTGAGGGATAATTTCTACTTAGCCTTCTATGTTGTGAACAACACAGCACCTCTGGATCTCCTTCACCTAAACAGAAGCAGTGGTAAACACCTGCTCTAGTGACTAAACCTGTACTACTACCACATCGGCATCCCCACATGGCATGACAGATACCTAACCCAGTGTATCCCTCATTTCTGGAACAAGTTGCCCTTATGCATGAATCAGAGTACTTCTGCAGCAACTTTTAAGAGTACTGTAGATCACTAGATGGGCGATTGGCGATTTGTGGAGAAAGTCTCCTTAACAGGGAACAATGTTAGTCTACCACCAGTATTGAATGGTCTCCTTTGGTTGTAAGCTTAGTAAGAACCTATGAAGCTACAATCTTTAATCACAGTTCACCAGTGAAGACTTTTAAAGTGACATTAACATTTAAAAAAAAAAATTACAAAGTAGATGGCTATCAAAATTTATCTTTACATTCCAAAAATCAAGTTAGGAAACACTACTACATTTTTGTGGAACATTCTAAATGAGTATTTGATAAATTTCAGACCATTTATGGAAAAATGTATTTCTAATATCCTTGAATAATTCAAGAATACCATTAGCAATTCTGAATGTGGTGGGTACAAAAAATTTAACTGTTATGCATAATTAAATATGGCTGAAACCAAGAGTAAATATTGTTGTTATCAGGAATATTTTAAGTGTCATCTCTTTAAAATGATCTTCAGTTGCCGCAGAGTGATCAGTTTATATACAAATATAAAGCTATACAAGAAAAGCAAAATTCTGATACACACTGCGCTTTTTTATCAAGCGTACATTAAAACTTCATTACAATGACAAACCTATTTAAGCTGCTTTCATGGCAAAAAGAAAAGCAATCAGTTATGTAAAAAAAGAAGAAGCAATCAGTTATGTAAAAAAAGAAGTTTATTTCAGTTAACAGTTAAATGATGTGTAATGCTGCAGACTGGCAAGTGAGAAATAATGGCTTTGGTCCATGATGTTACAGTCCTGTAAACTTAGCACTGGTCATTTTTTTTATTTTTTCACTTCTCCAAAGAAAAACTGTTTTAAGTACATTCTTTTATTATGGCATTCTATTATAAATACTACCACAACAAACTGCAAGACAGATTATTTGAGGGAAGGGAGTGATTTTGACCAGTTTCTCACTCAGTGACAGCACAACACTGTAAGGGCACAGAAAAGTCACATGTGGTCCCCAGAAGCAGTCATTACAATTTATAAAACATTATTGCATAATGTAGCACCTTTTAATATACAAAACATTTTTTGTTTAAAAAACAGCTGCTTGGGTTTTAAACATTTGGTAGTTACTTTAATTTTTTTAATTGAGAAAAATGAATTCACTGCACTTTGTTTACAAAATACTGAAACGGTTTTAGAGGTCTGGGAGTTAAACTGCAAAAACATTGACAGAGCCAGCAAAACAGAGTAATAATCCTTTAAGTAAATGATCACTACCCCTCAGATTAGGTGTGTTTTCAAAACGATACAGTAGTAAAAATGAGGTACACATCTTTAAAGAAATTATAAAACTTGCTAATTGAACAGTGTGTTTCTTATATGGCACTTGTAATAATTCCATGTGTGATCAGTCTCTTTGGTTTGTGAATAGAGTCCATCTCAGATTTGTCTACATTAGCCGCTGTCAGGCTAAAAGACCTCTTCATTATGATCTACCATTAACATGATTTTCCTTCGATGCAGAATGTTACTTTCTCCCTAATTATAAAAAAAAGAAAAAATTAAATTTGAATACGGTCAGCAACTCATTTTACAAATACATGTCAAAACTTTCTAGAAGCTTTTTTAATCCTTTGCTCTACACTGTGTTATATACCTGCCAGTATCATCATCTTAATCTCATCACCCACTTTCAGCCCCTTACCCAACAAGCACTTCAGAACAAGTTACCTTTAATAACACTGCAGTACAGCATTTAATCCTCAAAGGGGGTAATCTGTTACTGAAATATGACAGCAGTTTCACAGTACAACTGCAAACCTCAATGACTGCAGTTAACACACAGTATTCTGCACAGCTATATGACTTCCACAAATGCTAACAATTATACACTTATTATGATGATGAGGCAAGTTGACCATCTGTGTTGCTAGTGACCCAGGCTCAAGAATGGACTTGAGCCACAGGGAGGGTTAGCACGTTGGGGTAGATAACATGAAATGTCTGATGGGAACTCTCCTACCCAGGAGGAGGGCTGCTAAGGAGAATGCAGCCTGTAGAAACAAAGAGTTGTAGGCTATCTGTAGTTCAAAGAGGAGGTGCATAACATCCTTAAGGTCACTGCACTCCTCCTAAGAGAGTATCTCACCTGCCACTGCAATATGAAGACTCATGTTGCCTTGTGCATCACTCCCCCGCATGGTCCTCACTTTCCAGGCCTTATGACTGGTATAATAAGGCTGACTTCCTACAAAGTCACTAGTCTAGCACTGTAAAGGGATACATTCAGGAATGCTGGTAAGGAGGTAAGAAGTTCCGCGGGAGAGCTGATGTCGATATGCGAATAAGCTGGAGAACCTTTTGTGCACTGGGTGGGGAACTGGGGGATGGCAATTAAAAACACACAATTCAGCAGTTACATAGTATAACAATAGGCTACATTTGCAGATGTCATGCTTATAACCACTGTTCCTTTTTCTAAGCGACCTCCATAACCACTGTTCCTTTTTCTAAGCGACCTCCATAACCACTGTTCCTTTTTCTAAGTGACCTCCATAACCACTGTTCCTTTTTCTAATTGACCTCCATAACCACTGATCCTTTTTCTAAGCGACCTCCATAACCACTGTTCCTTTTTCTAAGCGACCTCCATAACCACTGTTCCTTTTTCTAAGCGACCTCCATAACCACTGTTCCTTTTTCTAAGTGACCTCCATAACCACTGTTCCTTTTTCTAAGCGATCTCCATAACTACTGTTCCTTTTTCTAAGTGACCTCCATAACCACTGTTCCTTTTTCTAAGTGACCTCCATAACCACTGTTCCTTTTTCTAAGCGATCTCCATAACCACTGTTCCTTTTTCTAAGTGACCTCCATAACCACTGTTCCTTTTTCTAAGCGATCTCCATAACTACTGTTCCTTTTTCTAAGCGACCTCCATAACCACTGTTCCTTTTTCTAAGTGACCTCCATAACCACTGTTCCTTTTTTTAAGCGATCTCCATAACCACTGTTCCTTTTTCTAAGCGACCTCCATAACCACTGTTCCTTTTTCATAGCGACCTCCATAACCACTGTTCCTTTTTTTAAGCGACCTCCATAACCACTGTTCCTTTTTCTAAGTGACCTCCATAACCACTGTTCCTTTTTCTAAGCGACCTCCATAACCACTGTTCCTTTTTCTAAGTGACCTCCATAACCACTGTTCCTTTTTCTAAGTGACCTTCTTATTACTTTCAGAATAATTATGCAAGTAAACAATGAAACCGCTTTATTTCTGTTTTCTTGACTGTATCACACTGTTCAGAAAACTGGTTTCATATAATCATACCTAATCAATACTCTGTATTAGAGTATCATTGGAGTACAACCTCACCAGCATTGTCTTGTATACTGTATATTAATGTTTCATGTAGTTTTGTTGATATAATTAGTATACAAATTACTGTGGAACTTTTTTCCTGGGCCTCCATTGAAACTGGGCCACAACTCAGTTGGAAGACCTAGTCAATAACATTAAATACTAACAAATAAATACAGTAAATAAACAGCATTTAAAGGAAACTAAAAGGTTTTTCAGAAGCACTAAGATGTGTAGCTCTTTTTCCATTTTTGATGTTAAATTTTGAGAAATCAAGACAGATGGTGATCACAAAATGGTAAAGCTTGCAGTTTACTAAGAAATTATGGATGAAGGTTGACTGGTACACAATGGCTGCACTGTTGTCAGGCTCTATTATTCTGGTTTCCCTTCATCATCTCCATGTACCATGACCTAAAATGTTGCATATTTGTAAACACCAACAGCAAACAACCACCTTCCCATGGAATATCTTCTTCATTTCAAGATATAGTTTATTGATACCGAATGCAAAAAGCTAGTCAGTGTTTTCCTGAAGCTAATGTCAAAGAAAAGGAAATAACTGAAAAACAAGCAAAATAAAGTAGGATGGATACAAGGGTATAAGATGTTATCCCCACCCCCACATACCTACAAAAATATTTCTGTTATCTTGCTCTTGGAAAGCACAAAACATTCAACATATTGTGGGTCATGAAGTAGACTGTCAAGCAGAAGTCATATATATCCCTCCCTTATGAGGTGCAGTCCCTCTTCTGTTACAATGACCTGTTACATCTGTCGACTGAGAGTTACTTGGGTTTACCCATACTGCAGGCAGTACCACTTACTAGAACCAAGCTGCCTGGCCCACAGCCGTTACATAGTCGATGCTTTAGGTAAGCAGCCTTCATGTGTGAACTGCTGCCATGGGGTGTTAGCCATCTGTGCTAGTGAGAAAAACTAATACTTATGTTTTTAACTGTTACAACTGAAATTATTATTTTGCATTTTCACGATTAGAATTTCTCACGGTCAGGGAATGAGAAAGAAGAACATGCTTTGACATAACAGATGATAAATACATTTGTATTTTTATTAACCTCAACAAAGGACAGTTACTATGAAATGACCATTAAAATAAAAATTTAGTAACCTGAAAGCCGATATCCAAGGATTCACTCAAAATAGTATGAAAAATAATTGTTTATTATTAAAAAATGAGCATAAACTGATTAAGCGCTTTCATCCTTAATAAATACAGGACTTCATCAGAATCACTGCTATCTCCTCAAAGACCCATTTTATACACAAACCAAACTAATTAATAAACTATTCAGTTACCTCAATTAATCATTGAACAGTGGGATTTAAAGTGCACACACCATAAATCCTTTCTCTAAAATAGATTCCAAAACAGAAACCTTAAAACCTTGTAGCTCTCATAATTAACACAGACTGGATAGACATATATTCATTTAATCAGAGGTGTGAGGTGGCTTGCAGTTTTAATTGCCATTTCAGTTCCTTATTTTACAACTTCACCTTAGTATCCCCACTCCTTAGGTTGAAAGAAACACAATCAATGATGCCAAAAGTAAACTTATAAAATGCAGGGCACATTAAACAAGGCATTATTTTCCTTTTGTTTTTTGATATCACATATGTGTTCATAAATTCATCTTCATAAAGCCCTCTCCATTTTGCCAATATAAAAACATGAACACCCAATGTATATAGCCATATACATCACACATTAGCTAGAACAATTCTCTTTAATAAAATACACCTTAGAGTCTGCACTGTTCTTTAAAATAACAGAATCTTTTTCACAAATATAAAAGTATTGTTTACACATACCACATTTAGTGGTATGCTGGACCCCATTAAGCCCTTTCAAATTCATAGAATTACTTTTAATTCTACAAAGATTTATGTTATGCAATGACACATTTTATTGCATAGTATATGTAGCTGTACAATCCCCCAAGGCAGCTTCAATTTGTATACTCAATAAACCAAGAAATGATGATCTACAGATCAGTGATGTTCTTGAATCAGAAACCTATGGTCAAATGTTCTAAATGTTCTTACTTTATTTCCTCTGTATCAGTATGTCCTTAAATTAATTGTACTATGTTTATTTTATTTTATTTTATTTTATTTTATTTTATTTTATTTTATGGTATGTTATATTCTTAATTCTGTTTTGCATTTTCAATTTTTTTAATTTAATATTGTTCTTTTTAATATTGTAGTTTTTACTTTGAATATTGTAGTTTTCACTTCTATGCATTCTTAGTACTGGAGCTTTTCTCCCTGGGTCTCCGCTGAAAACGGGCTACTTGCCCAATCGGACACAATCTGGTTAACAAATGTAATAAATAGATAAAATACTTTTATCAAAAAATCTTTGTAATTCTTACCAGTCCTATAAGTGAACAGTGGCTCATTCCCCGCCATCTGTAAAATGTGAGGATTTGTTTTAAAAATACTCCAGTTGTTTATAAAGATGTTCCTAACTAAATCTATTTGCTCACTATATTGGAAGACCATAGCTCTCTCATAATTCTTTTTATTTATTACCCCATTTTGCCTTTCCACATTTCCTACAAATTCTATCCCTAACAATGGTAAATATTTCTTCCCCATTCAGACTGAACACAATCTCTGATATTATTAACCAATGAAGGTGAGTACCTTCTGTCCAAAAACATTTGGACAACCTTATCTAATTCACTTTCTATGTCTATTCTCTGGGAAGTCATTCTAGCTGTTCTTATACATTGACCCTTAACAAGGTTCTTCTTGTGACTTAAAGGGTTAAAACTAGTAAAATCTAAAATATAGTTTTTCTTTAATTTTTTTTATTTAAAACCACTAAAGGTGTGTTCAATAAAAGTGTCCAAATAATTAATTCCCATTCTATCAAAATTATATGTAAATTCTAAAAATTCTGAAGAATTATTTAGATGCTCAACAAATCTATGGATGATCTCCTCTGATCCCTTCCATAAAATAAAAATATCATCCAAAAATTAAATGTAGAGGGCCACATTTTGAAAAAAATGTGGAATTAAAACCAAAAATAAACTTAGAAAATGCAGGGCACACCATGGAGTGTTTAAACAAGGCTTTATTTTTCTTTTAGTTTATGATATCATATACATGTTCATAACTGCACTTGGTTCTCCCATTCTAATATCACTAGAATTTGCATATATGGGGGCACAGGAGGCTCCCATAGCCACCCCTCTATTCTGTTTAAAAAATTCCCCCTAAAAAAAAAAAAAAAAATTATTGTCTAACACCATAGCCATCATTTCCTCTAAAAGTTTTATTCTATCCTCTGAAAAATAGGTGTACGTATACAAACTATACAAGAAAAATTCCATCCCTTTGTCCCTGGATATGATGTAAAAATGTCCTTAATATCAGTAGTAAGGAAGATTAAAATCTTTCAACCAAATATCTTGTTTTAATCTCCCTAAAACTCTCAGGAGTCAATCAGAAGATGGGGAACTTGCCTGTAAATTGGTTTGAGCCACCTATCAATACATATAGATAACAGATAGGTTTTGGAGCCATTGGTTGCCACTATAGGCCTAAAAGGGGGTTCTCTAATATTCTTATGATTTTTAGGAATCCCCCCCCAAAAAAACTGGAGACAACTGGATCTACTTTCAAAGCTAAATACAAATCCTTTGATATTCTCTGTTCTACAAGATATTGCTCTAAAAAATCTACTCTTTGATAAGCTATATTAATCTCAGTTTTAGAGACCAAGGAATATGTATTTGAATAATAAAATAACAAACATAGCCCCTGAATAATCCAGGGAATTATATAAAACCATTCCCCCTCCCTTATTGGGCTTCATGATCTGGACAGTATTATCATTTCTTAATTTATACAATTCCCCCTCATTTTTAGTCAAATTATGATGGTTAACTTTCGCTTTATTGTTACTAAGTGAGTATAAATCTTCCGTAACTGCTTTTTCAAAAACTTGTAATGTAGAATTAAGTTGTGGATTAAAAGTGCTTTTTCTCCAAAAATTACCCTCCTTTCTATGTTCTGTCAATCCTTCCCTTTCACTAAAATAAGCAGATAAATTAGGGAGGTTGGCATAATGGTTAAAGTGTATACTTTCCAGTCACAAGGTGCAGGGTTTGATTCTCACATGGGGTAATTGGCTAGGCTTAAAATGGATAGTCTAATAATTTTAAATAATAATAATAATATAATAAAGTCTAGTAATAATTTTGTAAGGGCCTCAGGGCCAATAGCCTAGTACCTTTCTATCATCCTATGATAAATTTAATTTCCTTAAGAACAGCTTAAGTTCTATAAAGGTGTCTACCACATCCAGCTTTGTAGAGGGAACAAATTTAATACCTTTCTGAAATAAAGTAAAATATTCCTTTGTTATTTGCTTCTCCATATAATTATAAATGTGATAACCTTGGTATAAAAAATCTATACCATCTAACATAACAATGTCTGAATCAACCTATCCTAAATGCACTGCTTTGGTAATATTGGAATGTCTCTCTCCCCGATCTTGAATAATTCCAGTACCTGTTATTTTGATTCTGTGATCTCCGTTAAGGGGAAAAAAGCCTGGGAGTTACTTCTATCCTCCTGATAATGGTTTTAATTCCCCTCCATGGGTCTTTTAAAGTTCACACCCTTTTTAATTGGGTCTATGTTATATATTCAAACGTCCAAAATGTCGAATACCATATAGTCGAGACCATAGGGTCGACATTTGGAAGTTTGAATATATAATAAAAACAAACAAAAAAAAAAAACACACACCTTAACAGTGCGAACAGGGGGGCAAGCCCCCCTGCACCCCCCACACCCCCCTACTTAAATATACCATCTCCGAGACCACACTTCAGTGCAGAAAAGGGAAATTCTCCCATTCTGCACCATATGGTGCTGTTAAAAGTCAATCTTCGAACACTTGAAATGTCGATCATATGGTCTCAACCATATGACGTTCAACATTTCCAGAGTTCGAAGATTTGACATAGACCCTTTTAATTAAATATACCTCTTGTTTAGCATATTGCTCCAAATCTCTTTCCAGTTTCTTTTGCTTTCTTTTAGGGAATGGTCACGGAATGAGAAAGAAGAACATGCTTCTACATGACAGGCGATAAATACGTTTGTATTTCTCTTCATAAATCATCCCTACTGCAACTTGATTAGTCCGAACATCACAGGTGTCCAATTAGTAATTCATATTTATTTCCATAAGACAGTCGTCTGCAGTTCCAGCATTGATGAGATAATTAGTATCATTATACAAGAAATTGTGTAGAAGAAACTCAAATAATGAAAATGTAAAAAGAAATGAAATCTTGCATTGTCTCCTGAGAGGTCATATGTACTTATACTCACAGCCATGAATGACCCTTTCCTGTTTGATACTCTTTGGAACAAAAACTATGAAAGTAGAACTGTCCTTGAGGTCTTACGGCTGCCCTCAGCATTAAAGGACTATCCTTGTTTGGCATGTAGCAACTCCTCTGTCATGCCACTCAGCTTAGTTTTGTGGATAAATGTCCTTAAAATCTTTTTTTTTTTTTTCTGTATGCATGTGTGATTTGTTTTAGTGCTAGAAATGGCTACTTGTCCTTATGACTTACCAAACCTCTGCATTCTTGCTGCACCTGTCACTTCTGCCTAGCCAAAGAAATGCTCTTACTGTCATCCACTCTTTACATGCTTGTGGAAATTGCTACCAGGACAACTCCTCATGCTTCTCCTGGGAGAAGCAGAGTTCTGCTGTCCCACCGGATCAGTGATAAATGAGTAGTCGAGATGGGGCTTGAAGATCCACGGTAATGAGGAGTCTGTGGCTGTCGGTATACTCACTCACTTTGCGTCTCTTCCCTTCCCTTTCCTTACTTTCCTATAGCTTCCTGGAAGAGGAGCCTGCAGTAATATAATGAGATTTGTCTGCACGTCTGCCTAGTAATACTGTTCTTTGTGCCATCAGTAACAAACACTGCCCTTCACCATTTCAGCTGCATGAAATGGTCATTCACCAACAGTCTTCTCTTGGGAAGACAGGACACTTCTCGATTGTTCACCTCTGCCAGTCTACTGTGATACAGATCACATCTCCCTCTCCCCTGTTTGTTACCCCACATTGTAATCGAACCCCTTCACTATGGAGTATTAGCAGCATGTACTCTTTTATTGCCTCATGAGTTGCCCATTTCAAAATCTCTCGTTTCTTATATAGCCAGAGTCTTTCAAGATTAGCTTTTATGTCTAACATCAGTTTGCAATACAAGTTTTGAACTATCTGATTCTGTTTCGTAAGGTTTATATCAGCTAAAATGGAACAAGTTTTCATTAGATGCACCTGCCCACCCAGCAGTATAGTTTTTTAAAAGCTCCAGTAGTTTTCACACCCACCACCCACTCAGGCAAGTTTTTTTTTTCCAAGGGTCTACAATCTGCTCTGTGAAGTATACTTCCTGTGAGACAGATTAAAGTTTACCCTCTAAATGCACCTGCTGGCCTCTCCTCTTTCCTCTGTCATCATTATATTTTAGCTTCACACCTTGATTTTCCCTATGCAGAAAGTTAGGTACCCATTTCATATCAGTTCTATCTCCTAATTTCCAGTGAGTAGAAACCTAGAAAGTCTTAACTGCCATTCATACTTCCTCCATTCTCTTCTCCTAGTCTCCTTCAGCCTTTCTGTTTCATGTCTATTTCCATGTAGGTCCACCAGGAATACATACAATATTCTAGATGAGGACTCTCCAGATGAAAGATTAAATATTCCACTGGTGACCACAGCTGTAAAAACACTGTAGCAACTTATCTGCAGTTTTAAATGCACTATTTTTTGTCTTCATTCCAAGCTGACTGACATCACATCTGCAATGACACACACACACACACACACACACACACACACACACACACACACACACACACACACACACACGCACACACACGCACACACACGCACACACACACACACACAAAAACACTGCCCATGCATGGGCAATTGCTGCTAATATACCTATAGAGGTGTATTTGTACATGATGGCAAAGCACAAACTGTTAAATGGCACTGTCTCTAAGTAAATGCCAGCAGTAACTAAGATGAGGAAGGCTTAGTGCTATTATACAACATTCTTACTTAAACTAAGGCTGTTTATTTCTAGTATTATGTTCATCATTCAGCTACTTATGATGCAGGAGACTAACATGGACATACTATACAAGCAAACATTACTTGTAGAAGTACACTGGGCTAGTCTGGTGGCTAAGTGCAGCAAATACTGCAGCATTTAAGAACTTCATTTTTGTATTTATTAAGTCACTTGTTCAAACTTTGCTATTGATGAGTGTTAATATCACTTTTTGTACTTCATGAGCTGTGAAGGTGGGTTTATTATTAAACATTTCTTGTTGAGTTTTTGAGTTTTCTGCAAGTGATACAATGTGCAGCTAGGAATTTTTTCAGAAAGTGGAGAATGGCTTTTCTCCTCAGTGGTAACAGTGTTTTATTCCTAGTGCATGCTGCTGTTTACAGTCACTTCACTGACTACCTCATTCCTCAGTGCAGCAGTTGCTTTAGAATGGTGAGCTGGCCTTTGTTTTACTGCAGCAGAGGCAGAAAAAAGCATTACTAGCCTCGGAAAACCCAGCATTGCCTAATCAGCAGTTGTTTACCACTTCTGTAAAACTTCCCTTGTGCCACTGAGTCCCCACTTCAGCACACTGTTGTATAAATCCCTCCTCCCTGTTCAGCAGACCACACCCAAAGTGACACATACGCAAAGAATAGCCATGTGTGCTGATCCACCAGTATTCTATCCAGCCCTTCAAAACTGCATTATCCATTACAGCATCGATACTTTCTTTGAGCTACATGACTAATCTTTAATTTCTAATCTACTAATTCCTAACATTTATAACAAAAGGTAAAGTGAGACATTGCCACTGTCATTGCCAGACCCTGCCCTGATGGACCCCCTGTATATCCACAAAACAAACAGGACCAGAATTACCCATTCTGAAAACTTAAATCATGGATATGATATAAATAGGACCTGCTGGAGAGACGAGTAAGTATCCCAGAGACTACCCCTTTACTGGAACAGGCTTTCCATCCATGTGAAGCAGAGTTCCTCCCTGACCCAATTTAAGTGTAACTTGGACAATTGGATGAGGAGCAGGAAATTCATCTCTGGTTTGGCACCTATGTCTCTAAAGGAGACAGTCTGAAAATGGCTTATCTCCCAGGCCCCCTGCTTGGAAATGTTTCATCTCCCAAGCCCCTGCTTACACTTATCAGGGACACAAGCACTTGTCAGAGATTTGGGATGCATGGCTAGGGTTAAAAAAGCCCTTGTGATTGTTAGCCTAATAAACACCTATGAACCTATCTATAAGCTGCACAACATTTTCAATATTCTGCTTTTTGTAGAAGCAGTAGGCTGAAAAACTCAAATCTCTGTATACAGACAATGCCAAAAATGTTGCATCTTTTACTCACCTGAAGGGCAGTATGGATAGGCTACTGTTATGCCATATACATGCGACCTCTGCTGTGGTAAATATTCAGTTAGCTGACTGTGTTCTTTGCTTACATTTATAATCCCATCCCTAGAAAAAATAAGAAATACATATTTCAATAAACTACAGAGCAAATAATTTAAAAATATTCTTCTAGAAGCATAACCTCAAACACATTACTACAGTAATCACCCTCACTTTCATTACATGCTGCACAGAATCACTAAATAAACAGTAATCCATCTCTTTCAGACCGTTTCAGTAAAGTCCTGCTGCTATATGTTCCTTCACTGCTTCGGAAGGTTATCACTTCTGGTTTCTAGGACAAAAACTTTGTCAAGGAGGGTAAAGTGAGCATCAGAAAAAGAGAACAATTGTTCAGTCCTTGCTGGTTCTGCTGCACAGAGGCATTAAGACTTGACTCATTGCACCTGACCTTGGACTTAGCTTCAGTTAGTGGCCCAGCTGCTGCAGGTGCTAGCCAAGGTGGGATAGGAGCAGGTGATTGATGCTAACCTACCCATTTCAAGGCCAAGGAGCTGACTTAACCCTGCTGCAGAAATGACATTTGTGGGGGGGGGGGTCTGAAATTACTCTCCTGAATAAGGAGTCAGAAGCATGACCCAGCCAAGAAGTGTCTGCACTGTAGAAGAGAAGGGTGGGTGTTAAGCAGCATGCAGCTTCATTACAAAGCAAGCATTATGCTCTGCTTACTGGCTGATAGGGAGAGGGAAGCAGAAAGAAATGAACAAATAGCCTTCGGCAGGATAATGGCCTTGACTCCCAGCACATCTCCTGCTTTGCTATCTGGGTATTTTCTAATGCCTGAAGATGTGGAGATGCATGAATGGACCTATCATGGAGAAGAAGCTTTATAGCCACCATGGGTAAGTGGGGCTTAAAAGCAGAAAAAAAAAACATTCAATTATTACCTTACTTCTTATGTCTTATCACAAAGTCTGAAAGTTTGTTAGGCATGTATTTATCACCTAGTCTATACAAATGACTGCTGTCAGTGTGCAAAATGTCACTTTGAAGAGACATGACATGAACATTACTCAAAAACATTTATGTGCGCTGCTCCAGGATATGAGATAAAGAGCAGGAAACAAACAGTGGAGAAATGATCTTGACAGTACTCCTGGCAGGTATATTACCTTTCTACTTACTGCTGTGGATTGCTGCGAATTACTGCAAGCAAATCAGTGATTCGTCTTCTCTTCCATTTTACCAGTTTCAAGTAGCTGAAGCTTCAGCAAATGAAGAGCAAATGGTCAAAGCGTCAGCACCTTAAAACAGCTCCAGAAAGCATTTTTTTGTAAGGGGCAAGCCTTCTTGTACCCTGCACCTCACCTTATTTAAATAATACTATTTACATGGACACTCAACAACGGAGAAAAGGTAAATGCCTGACAATTAGTACTGCTAGTGTAAAAACAGAAACCTCATCAACAGAGATATTTTTGGCAAACACCACATTCTGACTTGAACATTGCTAAGTTAAAACAGATTAGCTGAAACCTTAACCAGTTGAGCTGTAATGAATATTGAGGTGGTATAAATCAATGCTGCATCTATAGAATGGCTTGCAATAATGCATAATTACCAAAGTATTCATCCTTCTTAATAAAATGAAACATTTACCTATTTTTTTCTGACACATATTGCAAAAGTCACAAGTGATTTTAATTAATGCTTTTAAGTAATTTTGAAGATTCGTATTTCTGGTACTGCCTCTCACACTGACCACCTCCGGCTTATCTCTCCTCCATCACATAATATAAGCCCATACCTAAGACAGCGATTTTGCATTTTACCTTACAGTAAAAACATCACAAAAAATACCAAAAATTGAACTGCCAGAGTATTTGAGATGTCTTGGAAGTTGATATCTGAGACTACAACATTGTGCTTCCTGTTATATTTAGTACCTGTAAAACTGCCAGTTTATATTTTCTGGTGTTTTTCACTTGGAATCTGTTTTCATTTTGCTTATATATATATATATATATATATATATATATATATATATATATATATATATATATATATATATATATATATATACATATATATATATACAGAAGCACTGACAATTATTGTGGTAATGATATGAATATGAATATGCATTTAATAATCCCAGGTACAGTTCCTGTAAAATCAACTCAAGGAAATGGATTTCATTATTGAAATAATCAATAGATCTGTCTCCCTGCCTATAATTTTCCAATCAAACCCAATAATGGGGCACAGATGATCTCCTTCCATATGAATGTTATTGTGAAAGTTTAATAAGTATTTTAACACTTTTTGAATTGTCTTACTAACCTTTCATTATTGTTTGGATGTTTGCAACAAATTTTTGTCATGGGACATAGTTACTGGATGTTATGGTCTGATCTAGTCTATGCCATAACTTTGTTTTTATATATTACTGTATTTAATTCATGGCTGAAAATGGGCACCAGGACTCCATCCCACGTATCTGGTTACAATAAAATAAATAATGGTCTGAACATTAGGAGAGGTAGTAAGTAGAATATGAAGCATTGTGCCAATACAACTAACTATTGTTAGTTCAGTACCAACAGACAGTGAGTTCAACTGTAGTATCTGCTCTGCTAGCCAAAGTGGAAGCTTGTCAGTTGGCCTTTGTTTGCTTAAAAATTGTATATTAGCATACAGATGAGAGTAGTGCAAGGGGCTTCTAACTGGAAAATGAAGTAGAAATACAGTTCTATATACACCAGGCAGGTAAGAAATATATAATTCAAAAACAATTTAATGACAGTAGATTTACTTTAACACTAGTATCAACCTATGAACCTATACAGAGGTATAGTAAACAAACCTTAAAAGGGATACCTTCTGTGACCTACTATACAGAGGCACAGTCAACTAATCTAAAAGGGTGGCGAAAGCCAAACATACTCTGGCTAGGCTTATAAATGCCCTAGGGCAGATAGCCTAGTATCAACCTATGAACTTTCTCAATATATGCCAATGCTGACTTCCAACTTTTTCCGGCAAAAGAGCCCCTTCCCACACCTGACAGAACAGTAAAAACAAGCAAGCAAAGGATAACTAAACAAATAAAAAGAAAAAAATAGACACACACAAAAATACGTAGATAAAACAACTTTGCAATCAACAACGTAATAAAAATAATATAAACAATCCATAGGAAGCAGAATATTTTTCTTCTCTGTGGAGGGTACCAAGTAGGTGTTCTTTCTATGAGTCTAATAAATTTAAGCTGAATATTAATCAACTACTTTAGACCCAGTTACTCTACCACTCCTCAAGAATTTTCTAACTTTTAGAATTGGCCTACCTAGTCCTCCTTAAATTTAAAAGCTGCAAGCACATACATCTGTTCAGTTAAAATGATGTGTAATAGAGACTCAGAAGCAGAACAGTTTCAGTGTGAGATTTAAGTTGTTCTTCTGTAACTACCAATTAACAGTTAATGCAAGTACTAACTGTGATCTTCATACCAGGAGAGAGAGGAAGCAGAGAATTACATCCCAAAACTCTTTGGGTATAGATAACCAATGAAGCTGAGAATTTAGAGGAGTTTCCTTCTGTGACATGTAGCTTATTTACAGTTTTTTCTTGACCATCTGAAATGTTACAATATAGGTAAAAGGGTGCCCTAACCATTTTTTATAAGTGTTGTCTCTTTGCATCACCAAGTTGCATAACTCAGAGGGGTCACTCAAGGCTATGAATAGGACTGCTGTGTAAGCACACACCCCATAACAGTAGATGTTTGAACAGAAGGATCACTCCTGTAGTACTGCCCATTCCAGCTTAAAGTTCTTTAGATCGCCTGAACTCATGTCAAGTTGCTTCATCGTAACAGCTTAGGTTGGCAGATGCTAATTTTTCTGTTGCCCAGTTGCGTATTTCAGTTCCATTCATGCAAACTGGAGAAAGATATGCTGAATTTGGCTACCACAGATTTTAGGTTTGACGGGATACATATGACCTGGAGATATAGACCATCCTGGAAGGCTAGGTCCCCGGCCATCACTAGTCTGCACAGTGAATAAGGACAGGTGTCCTCCTGTATCTGTACTACATAAACTGTGGCACTGTGTGTCACCATCTTCACTATGTCTAGGTGCTATAATGCCTTGAATGCCTGCAAGATCAGAATCAAAGTCACTGTCTCTTTTGCACTGATGTGCTTACTCACCATGGAAAATTCCACCTGCCTTGTACCTTCGGTTGGGCTGTGTGAGCCCCCAAGCTATGCCAGATTCATTTCTTATCAGGGTCTGTGTAATGTCTGGGGTTACAAAGGGTATCACTGGATTGGCCAACACCTGCTGTGACTATCAGCTGAATTCCTTCATTACAGAGATGATTAATGGTGGTACATTTCTGAAGGCATGATAGTGGTTCTCCAGGAGATTCCTGACTTACTAATGTTTCTTATGTGCAAACGTCTGTACCTCTTTCCACTGTCACCATCAAGATTGAGGCTGATTAGTAGCCCAAAACATTCAGAAATGTTTGAGCTGTAGAATGTGTTCTTTTGGATATGATGGAAAATTGACCTTTAACTGAAAGACCTTGTCCTGAACAGAAAAGTTTGTATATATTAATGTCAAGCCTACAAGCTTCAAAGATCTTCAAAGTCCCTAATTTAAGGCTGGATTTTGGTAGCTTCACACAAAACCCAAGGCTGATCACACAGTGAACACAGTATTGCAAGGCTCTTTGCATCTTCTCTAAGGTGGGTACCTGGAATAAACTATTTAAACAGATACAGGTAGTTGCAATCTCCCTGTTCTTGCAGTGAACAAAAACTGTTGCCAAGCATTTGGTTAAAATGATGGATGCAGTAGAAGGACCAAATAGCAAAGAGGAGAACTAGAAGTGTTACCAGCTACTCTGAAGCCCACAAATCATCTGTGATCTTTGTCTATAGGAACATGCAGGAGTCATCCTTCAAATTCAGGGTGACTAACCAGGCATCTGGCATCAGGAAGGGAAGGAAAGCAAGATAAGTTAGCATTTCAAATTTGGTTACTTACAAAATTATGTACAGTCTGGATGGATGGACCTCCTGGGGAATCTTACTTTGGGACTAGGAAAAGTCTGGAATAGAACCCTCTTCCTTACTTCTCTTTGGGTTCCCTTTTTATGGCTTTGAAAAGCAAGAGAGATACCAAAATTAGTTTTAGTAATTCTATGTGATCTGATGGGATAGGCGGCATTCCTAAAAGTGAGGGAAATTCTGTATTCTGTTTTTTTTTTGTAGTCTCCCTTACCCATTTGTCTAATACCAGATAGAACTAGTTTCTCCACTTTTTAAGGATGTGGGGAGGGTTGAGGGAGGAAGAGACTGGAGAAGGGAGTGGGACTATAGTCAGCAACTACTTTTACCTTCTTGGGTGGTGGTGGGGTGTAGGAATTTACTTCCTTTCTTGCTTTGCTGCTAGGTTTGTTTAATTTCAAAGTTCTTGTTTTGCCTAAACTGATCCATTGTAGATTGCTTCCTGGGAAACTCCACTGCTTGCTGGAGTAATTTCCACTGTACCTGGGAACAGCAAATTAAAATAGCTGCGTTACTGACTCCACAGTTTTCTCCCTTTTCATTCAGTTTATTAAAAATGTCCTATAAAGTGGGACGGAAAAGCAAATCCTTGTCCATAGTGTATATCAGAGCGTGTGTATGCACCTTTAAGAAGCATTTCCAGATGTAGCATATGCATATAAATAGTGAGCACATGCAGGAAGCAGTGCCATTTTGAGAGAACAGACAGAGTGTTAACATGTATGAGTGTGGTAGTCAGTCTGTTTATAAGTTTACTTAAGTTTAAGTTACAAAGCCTCATTTCTGATGTATTTGTGTGTAATAAAGCTGCTTGAACAGAATGCACAAATGTTCATCTGTTTTATCCTGACCAGATGAGTGACACATAGGTGTTCTTGTGGCCAACCCCATTATCAACTACTGGCATAAATGTCATCACATCTGTATTAGCATGTCTATCACCTCAGATACAGTCTGGGTCAGTTTACCAATCCAGCCTCTTAAGGTTTGTTCTGGGATTTAATTTAATACGTATTTTTTTTTGCTTAAGGATGTCGCCCTGGTAGTTAATTGTACTATACAAAACTTCACATCTGGGTTAACAGGCTCATGTCATCGAGATGGATGGAGAGAGAAAGCTGAGGTATTACTACATGGTTCTTCAGGTAGAGACTAAGCATTTCCTTGTTACTTAGACTGCTGGGGATGGTTGTGAAAGAATACAACAAGCAGCAGCACAACATGCTAATTGTAAAGATAAAACTGTGTATGGCGTGTAGTAACAGCTCATACGCTCCACAGGGGGATGGTGGAAGGGAAGGTGGGGAAAGAGGTTGCACTGGTATGTCTGGTCCACTTAAACTGACATGCAATATCAACAAATAATCCCCAAACATTCACAGAGAGTTGCCATGGGCTTAAGCTGTGAGTGTGTGTGTGTGTGTGTGTGTGTGTGTGTGTGTGTGTGTGTGTGTGTGTGTGTGTGTGTGTGTGTGTGTGTGTGTGTGTGTGTGTGTGTGTGTGTGTGTGTGTGCGTGTGTGCGTGTGTGTGTGCGTGCATGTGCAACTGACATGGCTGTAAAGTTTTTGACAGGGCATGAGTGCAGTATCAAATGGCCATTTAAACAGCTGTTTGATATTGTGGCTGCTGAAATGAATTTGTTTCAAGATGTGTGTATGTGTGTGTGTGTGTGTGAGTGCGCACGCGTGTGTGTGTGTTAGAGGAGCAAGTATTGCTCTTTGATACAGACTTTTATTTTGTCCTCAGCGTTCGAGGACTTTTTTTCCAATCCTCAACTCATAGTTGGGGAGGGTACCAGTCTGGGGATTGCCAGACATTTGCCAGTAGACTGAGAGTTGAAACTTCCTTGACCGTGAAGACAAGTCGAAAGGTTGACTAGGAGAACACCAGCAGATTTAGGTACAGTGCTATTAATTTTACCCTCAGAATCAACTTTACTTCTAAATTTACTTAAATATCTGAACTAAACCTTTAAGTCTTCTTATCATTAACTATATGAAAGCTAATTCCTGAAAATGTTCTATTTTGAAAAATAAGAAAATGCTCCTCTTACTTTACATAGCACTTGATTTTTAAACTTGTACTGCCAGGACGCAAAGAAGAAAGATAAAAAACCCAGCTAACCTCTTAAAACAGATACTATACCACATTTTTGAAAAATACAAATGCATAAGCTATTTACTTCTTGTGTGAATAGGCTGTACATTTTCAGCAAAGGACTACTACATCTTGTGAGCATACCTACATGTCAGAGACAGTTCTTCATCTACTGCATATTTAGCAAAATACAAGATTAGATAGTATTAGGTATTATTAGATAGTATTAGATAGTATTAGATAGTATTAGATAGTCTGCTGTACCTTCTCCAGTCAGTGTAGTAGAACTGATTTAAATATCGTACAATTCCAAATGGGTAGTTCAGGTTACTGTGTATTGTGTGTCTTCCTTGTCCATTTGCCAAAATACATTCCAACTTCTTTGTTCCTTTAAATAAAACATATGCCTTTAGTTAACAGGTGTAATAATAATGCATGCTACTCAGAACAATAAGGTATTAACTACATTTTAATGATTATTTATACCTACAATATATTAGAATATAAATACATATATTTATTTATTTATTGATGTTTGTTAACCGGGTTAGTCCAACTGGGCTTGTGGCCCATTTTTAGTGGAGACCCAAGGAGAAAAGCTCCAACAATACATTTCTATTACAGAGTAACATATTAATACAAAAAATAATGTGGTGAGAAACAATTATACAGAGAAAAGGTTTTAACATTTGTTAGGTACATGCAAACAAGTTAAAGTTCCAAGTATGAATAAGGAGCCAAAAAAAGACATTAAGAAACATAATTTTTCAGTGAGATAATGCATTGGGTAGAGCAGTAAAACAAAGTAAATATATAATTCTGCAGTTTGTGTGGAATTATGTAAATACCTTATGAGAAGTGAAAGGGGGGACTAAGTGGGGTCCTTGATAAGGGAGAGTGTGTAAATACCTTATGAGAAGTGAAAAGGGGGACTGGGTGGGGTCCTTAATAAGGGAGAGTGTGAGAGGGGGGGACTAAGTGGGGTCATTACAAGGGCAGGTCCTGGAATTGAGAGAATATGTTTTTAGTTTAGTTTTAAAGTGGGAGGTGTGTGGAATTATATGCAAGTCAAGGGGAAGTCTGTTCCAGGCATGGGTGACAGAGTGTTTATAAAGTAGTTTGCCTATGGACTTTGTTGGGTGGTAAATGTCAAGTAGTTGTTGATTAGAAGTATGGAGGGTTTGGGATGAAGTGTAGATAGAGACTAAGCCAGAGAGAGATGGACAGGAGGAGGGTTTATAAAGGATAGAGTGAAGCATGTGAAATTGATAAAGTACCATTAGTTGGGGAAGTTCAAGCCACTGGAGAGTTTTTAAGGCAGTGCAGTGGTGTGATTTGTATGGGGAGTTAGTAATGAATCTGGCTATTTTATGGTACATTTGTTGAAGTTTATTAAGAGTGGTGGTCTGAATATTGGTAAGTACTGGGGCGGCATATAGCAGGGTAGGGAGGAGGAGGGCCTGTCCAAGAGTAAGTCTAGAATCAGGAGTTAAGAATCTTTTGTTCCGATAAAGCAGGCCTAATTTCTGGTGTGTTCTTTTTATACATTGGTGTATGTGTAGTTGACCTTTAGTTCATCATCGATGATAACCCCTAGGAGTTTGGTATGGTTGTCAGGTAGGATAGTTGTATTATTAGAAGATGTAATAACAAAGGAGGTTTTATGGTGAGAATGAGAACAGGGAAGGAAAAGTAGGAGTTTAGTCTTTGTGGGATTAAGGGTCAGTAGGTTTTGAGAAAGTCATTGTTCTGTGGATAGTAGGGCTTGTTGGGTTAGGGAATGTAGTTCAGAAATGTTATTAGAGATGGAGATAAGTGTTGAGTTGTCTGCATATTAAATGAGAAAAGAATCTTTACAAGAGGAGAAAAGATCATTGGTGAAGACATTAAACAAAAGGGGTCCTAAGATGGAGCCTTGAGGAACACCAGTACAGATGGGAAGAGGTTGACAGACATTTGACAGATTGTTCCCTGACAGATAAGTAATCAGTGAACCAAGCAAGTGATGAGGGGGATAGCTGTAGGCTAGCAAGTTTGGATAATAGTAAAGGATGAGAAACAATATTGAAAGCTTTGGAGAGATGTAGAAAGAGACAAAAAATCATTTTATTCTTGTCTAGGGCCTCTGCAATGGTGTGTGTGAAGGAAAGGAGGGCAGTGGTGGTGCTGTGGTCTGGACAAAATCCGTGTTGGGTAGGGGTAAGCAAGTTATGGTCAAGGAGGTATTTAAGAAGCTGAGAGAGGACACATTTCTCTAGTATCTTAGAGAGGGGGGACGGAATAGCAATAGGACGGTAATTAGAAGGTTCAGTGGAATTTCCACCTTTATGAAGAGGGATAGTAAAGAAGGATTTCCAGAGGGTGGGGACAGTAGATTCAAGAATGGATCTGTTTATTAGTATAGATATAAGACAGGCAATAGAGTCAGCAGCAGGTTTGAGGAATGTAGGAGGTGATTTATCAGTGGAGGGAGAACATGGTTTTAGTTTAAGTAACAGAGATTTGATATAGGTAGTAGGAACAGGCTGAAAGGAGAATGAAGTTGTGCTAGTTAGACTAGGAGGGGCAGGTATAGAATTTGAGTTAGGACTAGTGGTTATGAGATTTTGGATGGAAGAGATGAAGTGTTTGTTTAAGAGGGGAAGAGTTAGGGTATGGTGGGGGATTAGTGAGACTTCCAGGACAGAGAATGTTGTTGAGAGTTAACCAAAATCTGCGAGGACTGGATTTATTGTTGAGCTGGGCAGAACTGAAGTATGACTTTTTGTCATTGGTATTAAGTTTTTTAGCAAGGTTCCTCAATTGTCTATATTTCAGAAGAAGAGGTGGTTGTTTAGTTTTAATCCAAGCTTTCCAAGTGTTGTCTCTTTGTTTCATAAGGGACTTAGTCTCTGTGGAGAGCCAGGGGGCATGATTTGATTTTACTCATCTTCCTAGATGGAGCTAGGGAGTCTAGGGTACTCACGAAGATGTCATTGAAAGTGCTGACAGCATCATTTAGGGGGAGCTGTTTATGGATGGACCAATCTGTGTTGTGGAGAATAGAGTTGATGTGGGAAGAGTTAAAAGTATATAGTTTTCAACAATCCTTGATGAGGTGGGGTTTGGGAGTATGGTGGTTGTGTCTAAGGATGGAAGTAAGGAGATGGTCACTGAGGGAATCAGGTAAGGTGGTGGGATTTTGGTAGTGGTGGGGGGTATTGGTTAGGATCCAGTAAATTATGGAGCTGGAAGTTGAATTCTTATGGAATTGAGTGGGTGATGAAATAAGTTGGTGGAACCCATGAAGGTAGATGCTGAGTTGGGGAGAGTCAGTTGAGAGTTTGGACTAGTCTATGTTGACATCACCGATGATAAGTGTCTCATGTGGTATATTGAGGGAGAACCAGGACACCAGGATAGGATGTTTTTAAGAATGGGCAGATTGTTGCCAGGAGGAATATAGATGGAAGCTAAAACAAGTTTTTTATGTGGGTTCAGATGGCAGTTGAGAATAATGAGTTCAGCAGGGAGGAAGTTAGGAATAGAGTAGGTGTAAGGAGAGATGTTAAGGTTGTTAGAGTAGAGGATGGCTATGCCACCTCCTTTTTTTACAGGTTTGTCAGATCTGAAGATATTATAGCCAGGTGGGAGTATTTCACTGTCTGAGATATGTGGCTTAAGCCAGGTTTCTGATAGGGAAATAATGTTTGGGGTGTTGAGAGCAATCCATCAGTGCAACTCAGTAACCTTATTTGTTAGGCTTTGAATAGTCAGAGAGTAAATGGTTAAGTCTTTGGCAGGGAATGATTGTTGTGGCTGTGACTGATGATTATTAGAGGTGTGAGATGGGGCAGTGTAGAGTTAATTGGGGGGAAGTGTTGGGGAGGGTGGGGGAGGGATGATGAGGGGCCTGGGTTGGGATGGACATTGCCAGAGCAGAGTAGTTGTTTAGAGAGAGGTGTGAGGGTAGTAAATGATAGATAGAGTTTTAGTAGCTTTGACTTAGCTTTAGGGGAAGGTTTAATAACCTGTAAGAAGGGTGGCTTGTATAGGCTTGGGTAGAGGTAGTGAAGCGATCTGGGGAGATAGTAAAAGATGATGTAGTTGGTGGTATATTGTAAGAGTGAGAATCTTGAGAGCATTGAAGTGGATTATACAGATTGGAGTGGTAAGAGATGGTGATAAAGAGAAAAAGAAGTAGTGTAGAAGATAAAAGTAGATATTGCATGTTAGAGTAGAGTATGGTTGGGTTGGGAGAGTAGGAGGTGTCTAGGAAGTGATGTTGATAAGATTGACAGATTAATGAGGTGGGAGTGGTGAGTGACAGGAAGTGGAGCTGTAGTAGATAGTAGGACAGGAAGGGGAGGGATAGTTAGGTAAAAAGGTAATTGTAATGGGGGTGGGTGGGAATGGGGGTAGGATAGGGGAGTGATGTGAGCCCGAGCGTAGCAAGGGTGAATGGAGTGGGGCTACACCCACAAGTAAGGACTAAGAAAACAATCAGAGAAGCTGATACAAAGGACAGAAATGAGAGCAGGAAACGCAGGGAGTTCTATGTAAGAGCAAAGGTGGCTGGACTATGTTCAGGTCAGTAGGACTCTAAAAAGTTGAGGCAAGAGTATTGAAGAACAGCAGGAGAGAAAAACTAGGAGGGGTGCACAGGACTGACAACACTATTAACTTTGATAGAAAGCAACAGACAGGGAAAGAGGGTTAGGTAGGCCATATGAGCAATTCAGGTAGGAGGTATAAGTTAGAGAGGAGGAGGGTAGAATGGAGGGAGTCTAGAAGAAGAAGGGATAACTGTGTAAGTGTAAGTATAAGTGTAAAAGACAAAATAGTTACAGGGTGTGGTCTGCAGGTCAGTAAGAGCCACCGCAGCAGTAATCAAGGACTAATGGTAGCAGGTATCCTGAATGACAATAGATGTAGTTTTTTAGCAGACTGTGTGTGGCAGTAGAGAGACTATACATATCTAAAGTGGGACAGGCAGAATTTCTACACAGGTAGCTGTGCACAATTCCACACAGATAACAGTTCAGTAAAGATGCAGGCAGACACATCTATGCAGAGAAAGATGTACACAGAAGTGCAAGGGAATGCATACCACCTTGTGTGAATCTCATGAAAGCTGAAAACGGGGTACTTTATAAACAGTTGTACATCTGAAAGCAGCCAAGTATGGCAGTACACAGAGTACATACAGAGACAGGCTATGCTTCAAATAGTAGCATGTCTGTCAGCAGGACAGTATAAGGCAGAGCTTATCAAAATACTATACAGTAATGGCAACTACCCTGCTACTGTGTGTTCATATACAATAACAACTGTCACATGCAAAAGGGGATTTATGAAGTGAGGAAAAGGGAGGAAACAGAAAACAGACACACAAAGGCAACATTTAAGAGGTTAATGGGAAGGCAGGGCAAATATTATCTTTTTGTGTGGATTAGGTCCACTTTTATTTACACAGAGAGACAATGAATGTTTAAGAATGGTAAAAGGAATACAAGAGAAGGAAATGGGGCTCATTTACTGTTCAGGATAGACGGAGAAAGAAAAAAACAGCATAGGCAAACAGCAATAGAAGTGTGCACACTAGGACTGGGAGAAATGGGATGGACAGAAACACAGAGAGCAGAAAGTGGTGATAGGGAGGGCTGGACAACACATAAGTTATAGAGTTGAACATAGGAAGGGGAACATCAAGCTGGGGTTGCCACCCGAAACAAAAAGGACATTAATGTAATCTATCACAGGAGAGTGGATCAAAGTGTTTGGTAGCCTAAGCCACTCTCCCATTAGGCAACCCAGTTGTCAGTGACAGGCATGTAAGTGAATCTGCAGTCCACTCCAGGAGGTATTGCATGTGTTCCATCTGCCCATCTACTGTCTGTCAACCACAGCCACCACCAACTAGTGCAGCTGCGGCTGAGCTCCTACGGGCAGTAGGGCTAGAATACCTTTCCATGAAACTTGCAGTCCCTGCCTAGTGAGGCACTCTTAGCACTACAGCCACATCACCTTCTCTAGTTACACCCTTAACAGAGGTGGACTGTGGTTCAAACACTTGCTGAGGATTGGGTTGGGACCGCTACCTTCTATAGCACTGTGATTCATCTGACTCAGGTTGCCATTTGAAACATCACATTCTTTTAACATAATCTGGCTGCAAAAGCAAGCTATACATTTCTCCTTCTCATCTACCTGGTCATATGAGTACATTCCTACAAGAGTTCACAAGTGTTCTTGTTGACTTTACTATCTGGATCAGTGATGAGTCAATAGCTATTTCTAAAGTGCTCCCTGCAACACAAAGAGGTTTAGATTTGGTCAGATTAATACCTCTGCAGTGCACAAATTAGGACTAACACCAGATCTGATCTTCCAAATGGATGCTAAGACCTCCAACGTAGTGGTGGAGCCAGTTTCATGGTCTGGCAATTTCATTATCTTGTTTGTTCTAGAGCTATCACATTTTAGTCTGTCTAATCTTTAATGGTGGGAGTGTTATAATCCTTCCAATATTATTTTCTAGTACAGTCTTTCATTTTCTTCCTGAGGACAATGCTGAAAGTCTTGATGCATTGCTAGGCGACTATAACAGGGACTATTCTTGGCTGTAATGTGCTAGCCTCAAGCTGTGTACACTCTTTCCCACTGTGACAGCTTCAGCCAAGGTTTAATCTGGAACCATTTTCCCTGCATCATGACCCATTTTCTCTGCATTCCAGAGTTTGGAATGTTGTTGCAGATGTATAGATTTCATAACCTGGATAAGCATTCTGCCATGTACCAGACAGAGCTCTTATAAGAGAATTGACTATTTGGTTGGAGAGTTCTTGGCAGTGGCTAACTGATCTGCCATGTTGTATTCGGTATGAACTTAATGTGTAGCCCATCCAGCCTTACTTCGCACTGAATCTTATCCCCTCACTAGTGTGAGTTGGTAATTTGTGACTGAAAATATTATCTGGATAAGATCTCTTCCTCCTTCTGGCTCCCTAGGATTTCCACTAGACAATAGCAGGGCCTTTTTCTTGATTGGTGGAAGACATCCTTGATTATAATGAGCTCCTGACAGTGATATCAGAGATGTACTTTATAACTTGCGAGTTAAACTTTTGCCCCATTAGGCAGCTATTGATAGCTTGGAGATTCTGGGCCCAGTTAATTTAATGAAGTTCTTCTTGAGGTCCAAGGATTCTCCAAAAGCTTTAAAGAGTCTCTTTTTACCTCATTCCACTAGAAACCATCCATTGGCCACAATTTCTTTAACAACTTATGCCCTATCTCAAACCTTCCCTTCCTGGGTAATGTGACTGAGAAGGGTTTGTACAGCTTGAGTTCTAGATTTTGGTCTGTGACCTCAAGTACCCCAATCGGTCCAGTTTTAGCTGTTGCATAACACTGCAGCCACTTTCATCAGAATGGCATACTATCTCCTGATGGCTAGAGAGCAACACTGCTATCTGTTTTGGTCCTTCTGGATCTCTCTGTTCGATTTGATACTCTTGATCATGGCATAATGTTTGAGAGCTTACAGTCTTACCTCTACAGTTCATTGGTTTGCCTCCTACCTCTCAGGTCATACACAGAGAATGGTCTTAGGATTAAATTCTCCTGACTCATATTCTCTGGAGTGTGGAGTACCACAGATTCAATTATGGGCCCTCTACTCTTCTTGGTGTTTATGTTTTCATTTGGAAATCTCATAAAAAGGCAGAGATCCGGCATATCACTGCTGAGCTGATGACACCTAATCTAGCTCTCCTTCCCCCAGAGAAAATGGCAAGTGTACCTTCTCCTGCTAATTAGCTGAAGGTCAGTCACCAATGAATAGTTATTATCTGGCTGAAATTCAACACTTTCAAAACTCAGACTATAGCAATTCATGCTACAATGAAAGATTCATCTGCTTTGCCACTCTCACCTTTGATTTTCTATGGTGGCAGCAAATGTTAGTTTTTATGACTAAGGTGCATTACCTGTATGTGATCCTGAATAACCATCTGGCATTAAAGTACCATATGTTGGCCAAGTTTAAACCAACTTGAGTCCATCTTCAGAATATTTCCAGGGTCACACAGATTATACTTAATGAGAATTTCTCAGTAACTGTATATGCCCTAGTTTCATTCCCACCCTACAACTGTAAGGCCCCTTACCTGGGACTTCCTGATACTGAGATTATTGCTTATAGCTAGTATGAAACTCTACAGCAAGGCTACTTATGTGCACCTCCCATTAAACAGCACATTACACGTGTGTTGAAAAACTTGTACTGATTTCCAATCTGCTACCGTATTATTTTTTTTTAAATCTTGGTGGTATTTTTTCTGTCCATACGTGATCTGGGTCCTGCTTACCTGACAGAACTTGATGCCACATTTCCCTTGATGGGAACTGTGGTCTGCATCCCAGTGGCCACTAGCAGTTTCCCAAGTTTGCATGTAAACATCTAGTGTTTGCTATTCTGTTTAACAAATGCTGCAATTGAGGAACCTACTGCAGATACAGGAGTGTTCCACTTTGGACTCCTTTTGCAGGTGTCTTAAGACCTATCTTTTCAAGTTGCCATTCAGGGCTAGCCACTTGGTTGTGTGAACCCTGTTGAAGTGACACCCTGACCCCATGTATAAAAACTGGGAAGAAGGGGTTGTGGATGGATGGATGGATCATTTTATGAACTAGTCTCAGGACTTCTCCCCCCATCATTAGTTCAAGTACCACATCAAGGCAATATTATCTGATCTCATCATTAGGGGTTCAGATTTCAAAGCTTTTGTCAGTGCCTGGACAGCAGGCAACACCATCTCAGCTAGAAGACGACAATGCTTCCATGAGCTACACTGTCTCTGAACCAGATGAGTTTCTAACCTGCCAGCAAAACATCTGTCATCAGAACCAACAACAGTTCTGGAGGCAGAAGAGAGACCCCCCCCTGCACACACTCTCTCAGAAGCAGAAACTGTCCACCACTCCAGAGAATAGTAACAGGGAGACTAACACCAAGACAAGGTTCATAAAAGTGGTAGCTCTACAAAACAATGGCACCTCGCAGTCCAATGAAGTACTATCATATACAGGTAAACCAAGGGAACCATGAGAAAGGTGACTCCTGCCAGCTTTAAACATATGCATAAGGGTAGAAACCTCCATCCGCCTCTGTGATCTCACTTAGAATGTCAAGGCTGTGACCTCCTTCCTTGCTGCTATGGCAAGAAATACAGCAAAGGAGCAAGCTTTGCCTAGATGAAAGTGATCCTCTGAACCAGGCTCAGAGCTCACTTCTCTCAGTTTACAGGGACTCCCAGACAGATCTCTCAACAACTTTGCTCAGACATTGCACAGAAGACCACAAATAATTGAGGGGGGCAAAAGGCCAAAATCAGTGACAATTTTTAAATATTACTCTTAACTTATTTTAAAAGTTAGTAGAGCAGCAGCTATTGTCATAGCCAGCTTTAGGCACCAGCAAACCCTACGGTCACTGGGGTCTCCCTGGTCCTGGTCCAACCACAAAGCAAAATTATGAGGTAAATCAAGGACATTATGTGAAATCAGAGAAAATGACAGGTATGCATTACTCCTCGATGAGGTGAATAAAAGCGACTTACCAATCTTATTATGGATTTCAAACTTTTTGTTAGAAAGTAACATTTAAAGTTTGTATATGATGGTGTGTCTTCTTAAAGGGACCAAGTGTATTTTAAAAGCTCTAGTACTGTGAATCCCCCACTCACTAATACACTGAATAATTTTTGAAAATGTATGAGGCAGACTTGTATGATATGGCTGGCAAAACAAGAAGCAAAAGTAATGCAAAGATTAAATATTTCAACTTAAGTTATAGTGAACACTTAACCCTTAAACAACTTTGTAGCTACTCTGGGTTGAAGTAGATGAAGGCAGACAAGGGTAATAGTATAGTTATAATGAACCTAACTGATTATAACAATGCTATGGCTGATTTGCTTTCAGATACTAATAGCTACATAATTTGGTTGAGTGTTTATTAGATTTATTATAACATGGTTACATTAGTTTGGACTTATTTGAATTTCTCCTTGTGGAGCAAGCTCATTTAGGTAGAATATTTGGTATACCCAGGATCCACAAGGAGAAATGTCTGCTCCAAGAAATAAAACTGCTACCATTGCTTCTTATTTGGATACCATTTTAAATCCGATAATACAGAAAAATACTTTTTATTTAGAAGATTCCTGGTTGTTTTTAGATCAATTTAAGAATTATGAGTTTAATGGTAATGAGCAAATGTTTTGTGCAATAGATGTGAATGCATTGCACTCTGCACTTGACAAAGAAGTTATTGAATTTGTTAGGCTGTATCTTAGCAAGTATTCTGAGTACAGAGGTGGAGATACCAATACAGTTTGCCTACTTCTTGAATTAGGTTTAACTAAGAATGTTTTCTATTTTGAAAAAGGTATTTCTCAAAAAACTGTTGGAGTTGTAATGGGGGCTAAGGTTGCCCTAGCATTTGTTAATCTTGTGATGTGCTGGTGGGAGATGGAGTTTGTGATCCTTTTACCCCTTTTTCAACGTGTAACTTTATATAGAAGATGCAGTGATGATTTTTTTTGTATGAACAGAAAGCACTGAACCGTTTGAGCATTTTTTGCTAGAAATTAACACCAGCATTAATTGGTTGAAGTTTGATGTTAGTGCTACAGGCAAAACCGTTAATATTTAGACATTCAGGTAACATTAGCTGTAGAAAAAAGAAAAACTGAAAGTGGGATACCGTTGCAAACAATTATTTACATTTTAGCAGTCACCATTCTTCCTACATTAAGTTTAACATCTTTAGAGGACAAGTCATCCGACTTAGTAATGATTCACTTTTTTTTAGTGAAGTGAATTTGGTTATGGACATGTTTAAATTATGAGGTTATCCAGTTGCTAAGTTAAAATCAATAGCTGATGAAGTTATTCAAGGAAGAATTAACAGATTTCCACCTATTCTTCTTTCTGGTTTTGTTCCTAAAACAGAACTTGATAGCGGTTGTAATGAGTTTTACCTTCCTTATTCCCAGGAGTATGGATGACTCCAATATTAGAAAGATTATTCAAAATAATTGGAAAGTAATTTTAGGGAATCAGAAATTAGTGGGAGCAATTGGACAGAAACCTCAGTTTATATAAAAAATACTAAAAAAATTAAAGTACCTATTGGAACAGTCTAATGTAAGAACCACCATTAAAGGGGTCTATATTAGAACATCGAACATTCAAAATGTTGAGTGTTCTAATATCGAACCCTATGAATCGAAAATTTAAAACATTGAACATTCAGAATGGCAAATTTTTTCCTAGGGAAAAAAATTGCTATTCCAAAACACATACACACAACACAAGCACACCAAACAAACAGCAATCCATACACATACACCTAAACTCTTACACCTAACCCTACACTAAACTATACATACACCACTAACTATCCACTTACCTTAACCCAAACCCTAACCTTAAGGTCCGTCACTATCGCACAGTCACCTCACCCGCGCCCTAACCCTAACTCACCTAACCCACCCTAACCCTCATGTCCACAAAAATTGCACACTTACCTGAACCCGACCTGTAACTTTCCACCACAGCACTGAAAATACCAAAGCAACAGAAACAGACAACCAAATTCTTTCCCTAGGAAAAAATTTGTTTTTCTGTTTCTTCGATATTTTCAGCATTCGCTGAAAACGGGTCGATATTAGAACACTTGAAATTTTGAATGTTCGGGGCTCGAATATAGACCCCATTAAAGTTCTAGCCCTTTAGGTATTTTTCCCTGTAATATTTGTAAATTCTGTAGGTATATTAACACTACAAGTAAATATTATTTAAACCATTTGGACTATATCTTAGTTCCCCATGATAGGTTTGACTGTAAAGGTGAAGGTATTGTTTATCTAGCCTCCTGCAGTAACTGTGAAATTTTCTACACAGGGAAAACAGAAGACTTGCACATAGAATTAAGGAGCATGTTTTGGCCATTAAGAATCGAGATGATACCAATGTATTAGCAAAGTATAGTATGCATTGAGATGTTTGTAAATTTATGTTTTTAGTAGTACAGAAGGTTGATTAATCACTTTTTGTGGATCAATTTAATAATTATATAGAATATTTAAAATTGAATGGCAAGTTTCTTCAGAGCTGTTTTTGAGACAGGGATAAATGACACTTTCTGTCAAAAGTTTGTTAAACTAAGATTTTTTAACTATGATGTATTTTTCAGTATTTTATATGTATATATATATATATATATATATATATATATATATATATATATATATATATATATATATATATGTATATATATATATCAGTAGATAGTGATAGTTGGCATAGTTTAAGTGTGGTCAATTTTTAAATGCTTTTTGATAATTAATTAAGGCTTATTACTTAAGGTATGTGTTTTATTGGATGGTTTAATATGATGTCACTTCCTTTTCTGTATTTAAACTGCAAAAGTGAATTATTGTCATTTCTGAAGAAGTTGTCTATAGTAAAGAATGAAAGCGCTTAAAAACTTTTCGGTCTGTATTGTCTTTTTAGAAGAGCTTTTTTGTGACCACAGCCGTGGTGTTCAATGGATTTTGTCTTATAAGATTTGTTGTACCCTTTGATTCCTCATGTTTTTTACTCATTACTTCTCTACTTTTTCATCATTATCAAACCATGGAGGTATGCACAGGAGGTAGCTTCTGTTGGGGATGGGGACAGTTGCAATCATAGATTCTGTTACTTTTCTCACAGACCTCAGAGGTGTACAAAGAAAGTTAATATAACTTGTGTAGGGGCAGTGTACTGTGACATACCTCTCAACTGTACAGATTTTCACAGAATGTCCAGAGTTTTGCTTCAAATGTTTGTCTGGTTCTCGTAAAATTGTGGTTTTCTGGCAAACCAACAACAAATTATTAAAGAATGGAGTTGGAAAATAATGACAGATATTTGAGTTGCACACTTCATACCTTCAGAAAAATGTATATCAATGCAAACCCTGTTATTCTATCAACTTTCTAAGTTTATAAGAGCAATATTTAAACTTTGTCCCTCTTTTTTTGATCTTTATCCTCCCATTATTTCTGGCTTTGTCCAGATTGTTTACTCTAAGAGGTTGGGAGGTATGGTACTGTCTAAGAGCAACAAAGTAGAATACATTACTATAAGCATTATTTTTTTTTTTCAGTTTCCCTGCAATTACACATTAGGCACATATACAAATAACTGCCTTTGGGGAAGTAAGGGTGATGAGTGAGGAGGTATGCTATATATATGCATGACAGCAGTTATGTGAAATACAGGACTGTGGCCATTTGAACCTCTGCTTTCATTCCACTCTAACACCGGAGGAATACTTGGACAGCAACTTTTTTGGGGGGTAGAGTAGGGCAAGCAGTATTCCAAGACAGAATTTGAATAACCTCACAACAAATGTCTTGTTAGTTTATTGTGAGCTACTATTTTGTCATCTTTGAATATTAAGTCTTGGACACAACTATGTCTTCTTTGAATGAAAAAAAAAATAAGACCAACATTTTTTTCCTACTTATGATTTTTGTTCCAGCCACCATTGTATTTAAAGACTGGGAAAATGGCCTAAAATGCATTCCAGAGCATCTGTAACCCTATGGCTTCTGAGGGCCCTGGCTAATTGAGTTATTTTCTAAACAGTTACTACTGTGCTTTCTTAGTTAGGAAAGGTGTGATAAAAGGAAATAAGGAAAGCTAGAGTTGAACAGCAACACTGAATTTCTTTTCTTAATCATAATTTCTGTTCAAGCCATCACTGGATGAAAAAGTTGTGTAAAAAGAAAAAAAAAACTTTAAAATGTACTCCAGAGCATACAGAAAGTCGTGGCTTAATGAAAAAGCTAGAGAGTAAGACAAAATGTGAGAAAAAGGAAGAAAAAAGTAATGTGCATGGTGTGGGGGAAATCAGGGTAGCACTGGAGGCTGTGTGTGTGTGTGTGTGTGTGTGTGTGTGTGTGTGTGTGTGTGTGTGTGTGGGGGGGGGGTGAAATTGAAACTGTGAATATCCCTCTGTGTGACTGGCCAATATAATGTGTTAAACAGGCTTGTCATTATGTAGGGGCATTATTGGTACACTTCAGTCTGTGCATACTACTCCTAAAACTCTACAACATGAATTAAAATATTGCTTATGAGGAGTGGTAGTGACAGGGTGATACATAGACTGGAAGTATCCAGGGGGCCCCAACTTGACATTTGCTGGGGCCCCCAAAATGCTAACACTGGCCCTGGGTACTGCATCAACAGAATTATCTCCCATCACACAATTACTCTAAATACCAAAACTGTTTCCTACACTACATGTTTATTCTTAGCCAATGTTAAATGTGTTTACCTGTACTCATGTCTAATTGTCAGATCTCATAAATGCTTTGTAATTTGTTGGAACTGCTATCTTTGGGCATCTGCTGAAAATGGTCAGCAACCCAGTTGGATTTTCCCAGTAAAGAAATATCTAAACGCAGATACACCCTCCCCATATATATATATATATATATATATATATATATATATATATATATATATATATATGTGTGTGTGTGTGTGTGTGTGTGTTTATATATATATATATATATATATATATATATATATATATATATATATATGTGTGTGTGTATATGGATCTAATACTAATTCACGAATGTGCAAATCACCGAACCAGAAAACATGACGCACACTTTACCAAAATGTTCCTTTAATGAAAACGTATTACTGAAATCCAATTTACTGAAACTAAGCCAATCAGTTTAATGAGTGAGTTTTCCCTTAAATATTGCTTACATACTATCTAACGTGTACTAGCATACTACAAAACACAATGATGGATATTTGCAGGCTAGCACCTGGTGTCCTACGCCAAGTATATCAAATGGCAAAATCTCAGCGTGGAGAAGAAATATTAGTAATAGATGGCTATCTGTATCAGAGAAGAAGACAAAGATGAGAACATATTGGAATTGTACGTATAAAGTGTCCGACAAATGTAAGGGCAGAGCAATGACAATATCTGTAACATCTGGAGAAGAACTAGTGAAGTCTGTTGATCACTTTCATTCAGGTGACCCCGAAGAAGTTAAAAAATACAGGATTCGCCATGAACTGAAACAGAGAGCAGCATTTTCTAGAGGTTCACTTTGTGTAATAGTAGACGATGCTGTAGCGTCTACTTCTCTAGGTTTTGCTGCTTATCTGCCTAACAGAAGATCGCTATTACAAGTTGTTAAAAGAGTACGATCTAAGAGTAGAAATTTGAGCTCTTCTGCAACAGTCAGTTTGTATGATATTAATGTAGAAAATTTTCCATTAAAGTATCGTCTGTTCATGAAGAAAATGCTAACAGATAACACCAATCAAACAAAAATGGTTGCTTTAACTACTAAGGCAAACTTGAAGGATTTAAGTGTTGCAAAAATTTGGTTGATGAATGGGACTTACTTTGCAAGAGGTGCAGAGTGTAGACAGTTGTATACAGTTCATTTTGTGGTGAAATATGGTGCATATACTAAAAGTGTGCAGTTACCGTTTTCCTTATGAGTAAGAAGTCATATCGAGCTTATAATTACATGTGGAGATGTATATTCGAATTTTTCACTAAATGTTCACTGTCTTGTAATGCTTGTTTCATACTGTGTGACTTTGAGCTTGCAGCCATACAAAGTATTAACCGCAACGTTAATGGTGTTATATGTAAGGGATGTTTCTTCCATTTCAGAAGAAATATTTGGCGTAGGGTACAAGGTTTAGGTCTTGCATCTCTCTATAACTCAAACATTCACTTTCAACAGTGTGTGAAAGAGTTAGCAGCCTTGGCATTTGTGGACAAGAAGCATGTTTTGGAGACATTCAGTTTACTTAAAGATGAATTTCCAGTGGAAGGAAAGCCGTTGTTAAAGTATTTTACTGAATGGTATCTCTTGGGTAAGCCGAGATGTTTAATACAAGGTCATCACATTATATAAGATTTTCTCTGCTGTTTCCTGTCAGCTTTTGAAATATCGCTATTCTTAAGGTGTTGAATTTGCCAAGAACTCAAAACACCATAGAAGCATGGCACAGGAGATTGAGATGCATAGCAGCGAAACATTTATTTGATTTATGTAGTATTTAATGGCTGTAGTCAAGAACAGAATAGGATCGATGAAATTCGTCATTGTATGTCTGCTGCTTGCCTGCCTTCTGCAAAGAAGAAATCACTCATTCGTTGGCAGGAGCAGTTTTAAGTAATATTTCAGAATAAGGAAGAAAACACTCCATTGCAGTATGTAAAGGCTATTGCAAATTTGCTTAAGATATAAAGAGGAGCTAAGTTTGTTTTTGCTGTACATATTGCTTTTGTTTGGAGAATTTTGAGCTTCCTATAGTTGAATGGTATGAGTTTTCAGTTATATCATATAAGTTTAGTTTCACAGTTTGGGATCACTTGTGTGTTGCTACATGTGTCTGCCATAACATTTTTTTCAGTGATTTCATACTCTGAGAAGTGTATTTCCAGTAGTTTGATGTTTCGGTACAATGTGTATGTTGAAATCATGTTCAGTGATTTGTACATTCATAGATTAGTACTAGATCCATACATATATATACATTTTAAACTGTTTCTTTTTACTTATTTAGTTATTTAAAAAAAAAAAAAAAAAAAAGAGAAAGACACACAGAGAAGAACCTGAGGTAAAGTCACAACTGTGTAAGATTTGCACAATGAGTATGGCAAAACATTAAAAGTCAGTGGACATGCAAAGGTAATTATCTTACTTTCTACTCCATGCTTGCATTTTTTTAGTTTTTAATTTAACTCCATAAACCCAGAGAGCAAAAGTGCCTTTTTTCCAAAGGCAAATCAGGAGCACTGCCTAGTGAAGGACTTTGTCAGAGTCAAAGAGTACACAAATGGACACCAAGGGATTCAAACTCAGGTATACAGGATAAAATTCATTAGTGGGTCACAACTTCAATCCTATGCACCAAACTGTCACACATTTTCATGAACTATGTCAGTTTACTTGGAGCTTGCATAACTGTATGTGGTCTCTCTATTGTTTGATTAAGCTTTTTAGTTTTGCAGTTTGGAATTAATTTCGGTGCTGTAAACATACCTGCATCTGCCCAACAGACTTCACCAGTAAGCAGGTCGACGGTTAAGCCGTTGGGTAGGCCAAGGTCTGTATTCACCAACATCCTTCGATTTGTTCCATCTAAAGATGATACTTCGATTTTAGGTGCTTCACGATACCAATCTGTCCAGTAAAGATTTCTGAAAGAAAGCAACAATGGAAAAGGATGAAAACAGCTGCAGTATATTAGAAAGCCCTTTTTAAATATCACGGTGTGTTTTTTATGGAATCTTTCTTTATTTTCCCAATTAGTTTGAAATGCAACAGCTGGATGTCTGCCCTCCAAATGAACTCCTTATTACAAAGTTGTGAAACAGAAACAAATGACTCATCAGAGGCTAATCTGTGACTTGTCTAGACAAACTAGAGGGGAGCAAATGATAGTATCATACCACAGACCATTGTAAAAAAAAAAGATCAGGTAGACCAAGATTCCACTACTGCATTTTCAAACAGTCATTTTATTCAGTTTAAGTACAGGGCTGGTGTTAGCAATTTGGGAACCCCAAAAAACTTCAGTGTGGGGCTCTGCAGCAAGGCTATTCCCACATTAGGTATTGCTTTTACATGGTACTCTCCTGTCCTTTGACGTAAATATAGCTCTCTACTAATGCAATGTTATATATAAAAACCAGAGATGAACATTAACTTTAAATACAATGTTGTTAAATTGTAACAAACATCTGTAGTACACCAAGGCAGCCAGTCACAGTGGTTCATTCATGGCACCATTAATACTAACAAATACCAGGTTTTGCAAACCATCTAGATGTAGCAAGGTATCTAAATGCACATCATTCAGAGCCAAATCTCACATCTACTCAATCTCACAGCTTTGGCAGTCTATTTAAGCAAATATATATGAGCTGTAACCACAGCTCTCAACCTGTAAACATCAAAAATCTGGACAAAGGCCAAGAAAAGTAGGTTAACTGGCCAAAAATCAGGACACTGATTAACACAACATTTGCATACATAATTATGTAACCCCACACACTCCAGCGGAATTGTGGGATACCAACATGAAGATTGAAGTCACTAAATAATAATAAATAATGGCAGATATTTGAATTTCAGACTTCATATTCCTCAGAAATACATAATAACACAAAACCTGTTATTCTAGCAACTATCTGAGTTTACAAGACCAATATTTAAAATCTGTCCCTATTTTTGGGCCTTTGTTCCAACATTTGGATGGTGTAGTGGTGCAGCAGTAGTGTTGTCGCTTCACAGCAAGAGGGTGTCCGGTTTGATTCTTTTTTTTTTTTTTTTTTTCAAAAAACTTTTTATTGAATTTTCAGACATTGAAATAAAAATACAACAACAACAGAATTAAAATACATATTGAAAGAAAATAAAGAAATATTAGGAGATGTATATGATCACACAATTTTGTATGATAAATGTTTATATCTCAATGCAGTCTGAGAACATACAATAACTATCTACAACTTATACTAATGTTAACCTAAGAATACTTCAAAATGGATATAGATCTAAAATGAAACAGGTATATAGATATAAGGGAGACTGAGGTCTATGAATTCCACAAGGAGAGTAACCAACTATACACTATAAATAATATGTAACACCTTTTCTATAGCTTTATTAATTTGTGCCGACTTCTTGGGACTTCTCACTATCATTTTCTGCGCACTAATATATGTGCAGGCTAGAGTTTTGAAATTATTCCAATTCAATTTGGTACGGTCTAGCCAATTTTGGGTGATATAAAGTTTTATAAGTGAACATATGTATATTAGTACTTGTGAATCCAATTTGGAAAGATATATATTTGGTATGTGTAGTAATGCAGTCTCCCATGATAGGGTGGATTTATGATAAAAAACACACAACGGCCAGCAAATAATGTCCCAAAATTGTTTTATTAACGAATTCACATAGGATAAAAATATCCCTAAGCTCCAAACCGGTTTCGGTTGCCCTTCTTCAGTGGAGCATATAAATTAAAGAAAGAGAGAGAGCCAACAAAACCTATGATACTATAAATAGTATCTGTTGGTCCAATATTAACCAATCAGAGTCATACATTGTGGTCTGATTAGACCTTAAGTGCCAAAAGGTTATACAAATACATTCAAAAGTGCAAAAAATAAAAAAATAAAAAATAAAACATTATACAAATCAAGAAAAACTGCACATATTTTAGGATAAATATAAACACGACATGATGTATAAATGTCTACGTATAGGCACTCATTACTAAACAATATACCTTAAGTATATAAATAGATTAAAGATGATCATTGATACCTGGGGGGAATAATGCCCCCAGGTGTATGATCCAATATTTCTCCTTACGTGTTAAGATATTCTCCCACCCTAGTTGGTGACTTCTATCACCAACAACCCGATCTATAATGGTGAACCTGAATTTTGCCGTGGGATGCTTAGTTGTATGTTGATAGAGCGCATTAGTTAATATCTTATTTTTAATGTTACTTCTGTGTTCCCCAATCCTAATTTTTAAGGGACGGGAAGTTTTGCATACATAAAAGGCAGAGCATTGACAGGTAGCAAGATATATGACCCAACTCGTTGAGCAATTCCCAAATAACCTTAAATCATAAACCTTACTAGTATTAGCACTACTAAAAGATTTAGTTTTATTAATTTCATTGCATGACATACAATGCCCGCAAGGAAAAGTGCCAATAAACTCTTTACCCGTCATTGTTAACTGTTTGTATCTGGCACCTCCACTACCATGATGTTTATAATGTGAGAAAATTGAACCAAGAGTTTTGCCCCTTCTATAGGAAAATTGACAATGTGTCCCAAGAAATTGTCTAAGAACTTCATTGCCCATCAAAATATTCCAATTCCTATTCACAATTTCTCTGATTATCTGATAGTTTCTGCCATATGTGGTGACCAATCTAAGGACCATATCTCCTCTTTGGTTCTTCTGACGTTTCTGATATTCAAGAAGCTGGTCCCTAGTTAAATTGTCACACCCATATTTAGCAGATCTAATATCAAACTCCGAATAGCCTCTGTCAAGGAACCTCTTCACCAAATCCGTACTGGCTAGCTCATAATCCTCCTTACTGGAATTGATTCTTTTGATACGGTAGAACTGAGATTTAGGGATGTTCCGGACTGTGTGGCGGGGGTGCATACTTGAGGCATGTAGCAATGTGTTATATTCAGGACATTTCCTATATATTTTAGTGCCTAGTGTATTATCCGGCTTTCTAAACACATTGACATCTAAAAATTCAATAGTAGTCGTATTACTATTGACCGTAAATTCAATGCCCCAAATATTGCTATTCAGATACTCAACAAATTCTTTAAGATATTCCGTATCAGCCCGCCACACCATCCAACAATCATCAAGATATCTACGCCAGATATCCATTTCTACCATGTAAATGTTATGGGATGTGTCATATATAAGATATTCCTCCAAATAGGCCATAAAAAGGTCTGCATATATGGGGGCAAATGATGCCCCCATTGCAGTGCCTTGTAACTGCCAATAACATTCACCTTGGAAAAAAAATATGTTTTTATTCAAAACATGTTCACACATACAGATCAAAAGTGTATTGAATCCAGGAGGATATAAGTTAGATTTTTCAAGCCAAAACTGAAGAGCTTGTAGACCAGCCCAATGGGGGATGCTGGTGTATAATGATTTTACATCTAATGTACAGAGTAGCCAGTCAGGTTCAATCTCAGTTTCAGCTATGATTTGTAAAAATTGTGTAGTGTCCTTAATTCTAGCTCGCACATGGATCAACAATGGTTTCAGATGTTCTGTCAAAAAAGCTGAAAGTGGTTCAGTAAGTGAACCATGACCAGATACTATAGGTCGACCTGGTGGGGAGGTCAATGATTTGTGTATTTTAGGAAGTAGATATAATATCTGTTTATTTGGGTCATGGACCGTCAAATGTTTGACCGTGGTACTGGATATAATGCCATTCTCTACTGCACTACACAAGAAATCATCAATCTCTTTTTTAAAGGTAGGAGTAGGATCAATATCCATTTTCATATAGCATGTTTTGTCCGATAGCTGTCGTAGCCCTTCCTGTATGTAGTAATCCATATCCAAAACCACAACCGCCCCACCTTTGTCTGCCTTCAAAATCGCTATGTCATTATTATTAAACACCATAATAGGTCCAGATTTGGAATCAATGGATGGAATAGTTCAAGCATTTCTAAAATAGATGACACTGTATTTCATAATGTTTTGAATTTGTCTAAGGCTGAGCTTACTATGGAACAAGAATCAATACTTAATAAAGGCTTAGGGTTTGTACCTGGCTTCTTTTGTGATCAATATCAAACAGCCAATGATGTTTTGGATTTTTGCCGTAGTTTGAACTTAAAGATATTCTTTTCTGAAAATGTTGATAATATTGCTCAAAGATCTACTGAGTTCAGATTTTTAAAATCTACATTTCAACCCCCGGCCAATATACATGTTACAGCTTTTCAACAGGCTGTACTCAGGGACCTACATTTTCCACCATATGGTTTCAATATTGTGAAAGATAATGTTCATGAAACTGAAAGGCAGGCGCTGGAAGAATTGAAAAATAATAATGACAAAGCGATTTTGAAGGCAGACAAAGGTGGGGCGGTTGTGGTTTTGGATATGGATTACTACATACAGGAAGGGCTACGACAGCTATCGGACAAAACATGCTATATGAAAATGGATATTGATCCTACTCCTACCTTTAAAAAAGAGATTGATGATTTCTTGTGTAGTGCAGTAGAGAATGGCATTATATCCAGTACCACGGTCAAACATTTGACGGTCCATGACCCAAATAAACAGATATTATATCTACTTCCTAAAATACACAAATCATTGACCTCCCCACCAGGTCGACCTATAGTATCTGGTCATGGTTCACTTACTGAACCACTTTCAGCTTTTTGACAGAACATCTGAAACCATTGTTGATCCATGTGCGAGCTAGAATTAAGGACACTACACAATTTTTACAAATCATAGCTGAAACTGAGATTGAACCTGACTGGCTACTCTGTACATTAGATGTAAAATCATTATACACCAGCATCCCCCATTGGGCTGGTCTACAAGCTCTTCAGTTTTGGCTTGAAAAATCTAACTTATATCCTCCTGGATTCAATACACTTTTGATCTGTATGTGTGAACATGTTTTGAATAAAAACATATTTTTTTTTCCAAGGTGAATGTTATTGGCAGTTACAAGGCACTGCAATGGGGGCATCATTTGCCCCCATATATGCAGACCTTTTTTATGGCCTATTTGGAGGAATATCTTATATATGACACATCCCATAACATTTACATGGTAGAAATGGATATCTGGCGATATCTTGATGATTGTTGGATGGTGTGGCGGGCTGATACAGAATATCTTAAAGAATTTGTTGAGTATCTGAATAGCAATATTTGGGGCATTGAATTTACGGTCAATAGTAATACGACTACTATTGAATTTTTAGATGTCAATGTGTTTAGAAAGCCGGATAATACACTAGGCACTAAAATATATAGGAAATATCCTGAATATAACACATTGCTACATGCCTCAAGTATGCACCCCCGCCACACAGTCCGGAACATCCCTAAATCTCAGTTCTACCGTATCAAAAGAATCAATTCCAGTAAGGAGGATTATGAGCTAGCCAGTACGGATTTGGTGAAGAGGTTCCTTGACAGAGGCTATTCGGAGTTTGATATTAGATCTGCTAAATATGGGTGTGACAATTTAACTAGGGACCAGCTTCTTGAATATCAGAAATGTCAGAAGAACCAAAGAGGAGATATGGTCCTTAGATTGGTCACCACATATGGCAGAAACTATCAGATAATCATAGAAATTGTGAATAGGAATTGGAATATTTTGATGGGCAATGAAGTTCTTAGACAATTTCTTGGGACACATTGTCAATTTTCCTATAGAAGGGGCAAAACTCTTGGTTCAATTTTCTCACATTATAAACATCATGGTAGCGGAGGTGCCAGATACAAACAGTTAACAATGACGGGTAAAGAGTTGATTGGCACTTTTCCTTGCGGGCATTGTATGTCATGCAATGAAATTAATAAAACTAAATCTTTTAGTAGTGCTAATACTAGTAAGGTTTATGATTTAAGGTTATTTGGGAATTGCTCAACGAGTTGGGTCATATATCTTGCTACCTGTCAATGCTCTGCCTTTTATGTAGGCAAAACTTCCCGTCCCTTAAAAATTAGGATTGGGGAACACAGAAGTAACATTAAAAATAAGATATTAACTAATGCGCTCTATCAACATACAACTAAGCATCCCACGGCAAAATTCAGGTTCACCATTATAGATCGGGTTGTTGGTGATAGAAGTCACCAACTAGGGTGGGAGAATATCTTAACACGTAAGGAGAAATATTGGATCATACACCTGGGGGCATTATTCCCCCCAGGTATCAATGATCATCTTTAATCTATTTATATACTTAAGGTATATTGTTTAGTAATGAGTGCCTATACGTAGACATTTATACATCATGTCGTGTTTATATTTATCCTAAAATATGTGCAGTTTTTCTTGATTTGTATAATGTTTTATTTTTTATTTTTTTATTTTTTGCACTTTTGAATGTATTTGTATAACCTTTTGGCACTTAAGGTCTAATCAGACCACAATGTATGACTCTGATTGGTTAATATTGGACCAACAGATACTATTTATAGTATCATAGGTTTTGTTGGCTCTCTCTCTTTCTTTAATTTATATGCTCCACTGAAGAAGGGCAACCGAAACCGGTTTGGAGCTTAGGGATATTTTTATCCTATGTGAATTCGTTAATAAAACAATTTTGGGACATTATTTGCTGGCCGTTGTGTGTTTTTTAAGTTTGGTTGGCCGAGCAAAGCTCTACGTGAGAAGTTTGGTGTGGTTATATGGATTTATGATAACCCATTTTCTGTAAACGGACTTTTAGAGAAGTCCAAAGTTTATGTGAGTGATAACAAGACCAAAAAATATGTAGAAGATCTGCATTAGGATGAGAACAACAAGAGCATGAGGCCGATTTATTAGCATCAAATTTGTTAAGTTTAGAAGGAGTGACATATGCATTATTATTAATCATTAGTTGAGTGTAAAAGAGTTTTTTAAAGTCCGGTTTGATTCTTGGCTGGAGTGCCTTCTGTGCAGAGCCTGCATTTGTGTGGGTTTCCCCTGAGTACTCTGCTTTTCTCCCACATTACAAAGACATGCATCTGCAGTGTTTCTCCCCAGGCCTCCGCTGAAAATTGGCTTTGTTCTAAGTCAGACTTTCCTGGTAAAGAAATGTTAAATAAAAAATTATTTTTGGCTTTGTTCAGATGTCTTGCTCTGAGAAATTGAGAGATATGATAATACTTTCTCTAGAAAATGTGAATTAAAGCTACAGTGTTGAAGTTTAACAGCAGCAAACAAGTTACTCTTTAGACATGGACACTGACAAACATTAAAGTATGTCATGTCAACAGAGCAAATGACACCTGTTACACATGATCAGAAAAAAAAGGAATTGTGGCGATAAACTGTGGTAGGTATATGTTCTACTTATCATAGCACAGCCTGACTCTGTCCATTCATTAAAATTACATAAGAACTGTGACAATATTTACTATAAAACAAAATCACATCAGCATGGTGTTGGTAGCACTATCAAGTAATTTTGGGATATAATAAATTAGAAAATAATGCAAAAAAAGTAAAACACAATTACATTTTTTTTTCCAGTTTCCAGTTTCTGGGGTTGTCATTTAAAACATTAATTTCACACAGAATACATATGATACACATATAGCAGTGCCTTACATAGCATCCTGTTATCTCCCCAGTCATCTATTTAGTTAGCATGTCTAAACAGGATTTGACCCCTTCAACAACTAAAAGCATGAAAGTATTGAACTATTTCATTTCCTTAAGACAATAGAAATTTATTGTCAATCCTTCGCTTCAATGCATTTACTACTAGTCCAAAAAAGCCCAAGTACTGATCTATTGTCTTACAGGATTGCTCTCTTTATCCATTTTATCTAAGGTATTATCCAGAAAAGTATTCCTGGCATTTCATGCCTCTCTAACATATCTGTTTTTTCTGGCAAACATAGTCATTCAGTCTCGAGTAGAAATCTAATTATGCCTCCTGGCCCCCCCCCCCACCAAGCACACACACACGCACAAACACACGCACACACACACACACACACACACACACACACACACACACACACACACACACACACACACGCCTCACTGTCCTGTATCCACCAGTGCTATGATTTGTTGTATTTCACATATTGAAGAGAATGTAGAAACACTGCTCGACACAGCTAACACACAATGGTGTGAACAGCAATGGGGCAGGTACTGTATCATGTCAGATCATTGTCCACACTATTGGGTGTTAGCTGTGTCAATCTGCCAAATGAAAATAAAACTTGAGAGCAGAAATGTAAAACAAAAATGGAAAACTGTCTACAGACTTACAGAACACAACTACATTACTAGGCACAGTGCCAAACTTAGCTAAATTAATTAAAGAATGATGTGCAAAAAGTCAAAATAGAAAATAAATAATTTTACAAAACACTTATGGCAAACGTTTTAGAGCTTTATACTTGTATGCTTCCTAAATGTCTTTATTGACATACTTAAAACTTCGCTTCACTCAACTTCTTTTTCCTTCAACATGAAAATATTAGCAGTAGCAATAGCAAATATTCTTTTACAGAAAGTCTGAATCAAAGAAAATGTCCTTTGGTTGTCAGTGTTTCACCTGACTGTCATATTTATCATAAGGGACACAGTCAAAAACTAGGAAACATGAAGACACAAAAAGTTGAAAACTCCCAATCCCTCTTTGTAGAAACTGTGAGTGTACAGTAAATGACATCTTGAAACTCTGCTGCTCAAATTCCAATTAACAAATCTCAAACATCCCCTGCAATCGCAAAGTGGACACCCAACTTCGGTGGCTAGTTGGATGTCCAACAACTGCAGCTTTAACTGCAAGAGATCGAGCAGCTATGAAACCTTTAAAGAGATGAACAGGAACGCAGTCAAAGCATCATCTAAGTGGGAAATGGGGTGCATAGAGTGGGCGATGTGGGCAATCAAGCAGGCAGGCACTAGTGTCTGGGGTTGGGCTTACTGAGTGAGGGTGTAATTACAGGCTATGAAGTTCTGCATCTTATTCCCAGTGGTGCTGTTAGTAACACCACTGTAAATAGTCAAAGAGCCAACCAAAATGCTTCAGGAAAGAAAGCACTTGTCTGCAGACTATACAAGCACAAAATAATTTACAGGTAACAACATTGCACTTCTAAACTATGCAGCATACACAGTTCTACTCTACTAAACATAAACACTAGGTTCTTCAATGCATCAACTGCCACTTTCAGATATTAAGAAATCTTTACAAGGCATTGTGAGTAATCCTTTCATGTGAGGTGCTGCTTTCAACAAACCCCAATGGCAATGTAATATTACATATAGATAGCATTCAAATAAATGTCTTAGTTATGTCCTCTTACTGCCATGATGAAGTGTAGCACACAATAAGGTCAGACAAGGGCCAGACTAATACTAATATCCTGTAAAGGCAATAGTGCTGCCAAACCATTTTATTTTGTACTTAGTGCTAAACATGCCTTTCAAGTTTCAAGTGTCCCCGTTTTAACTCAAAGCTTTGTTCTGATCTTTCTAAAAGCTACATGTCCTTTTCAAAACATAGTGAATTAATATATCAAAGATAGAAGTGGTGCAGACCCTTTACGGTCAACATTTTAAAAAAAAAACAGGCTGTGGTAAATGGAGTAATGTCCAGTTAAAAAGTTCCAAAACATGCATCCGTGTGCTGCAAGTTGTGGGTGGGCTTAAGGCCATGAACAACTTTTTTCTTTTTTTAAAGCTCTCTTATAGGCAGTCATGGGTCAGGCATGGTCTCACAATGCTGATGTCAGCACGCTTGCCCATGCATGTTGATGATGTTGAGGGATATGCTGGTGATGACATCAGCATTGCCGAAAAAATTATAAATAAAGGAAAAAAAAATGTAATTTGAAGGGGCCTCTTGTGAATTTGTGGCACCCCATTATTTTAACCTCAAAACTGGGAAATTCTGAGGAATTCAGTATGGTTGAGAGCTATGGCTGTAATGTACATGGTATACAGCAAGTCTGTCTATTTGATCAAAAAACTACTTACCAATGAAGCACAGTAAGACAGGTTACACATTTTACCAACTATTTTCTTCTAAACATTCCTAAACAGCTTTAATCATCTGCACTCAACAGCCAAATGCATACACATGGCAAACAAGCAATATGACTGCACGCCTTAATCTAAAATCTTAGTCATACTTGTTCAGAATAAACATATCACCTTATACAATATGCTGATGAAGTGCAATTACAGTGCTTGCATATAAAAACAAAGTATAATATTAGCCACAAAGCATTCACGGACTTACTCTTGTTTTAGGTAGTTTCTCGTACCCTGTTTTGGTTATATGTATACTTTTTTTATAAGTTATGCTTGAGTGACTACATCACTGCAGTTGTATTTTGCTGAAGTTTCTGTTTAGAACCCTCGGATTGTTCTTTTCACATCCTTACTGTCCTATCATACTCTAATAAGCCTTTCAGTACAGGATCAGGTTCTCTGAAAACGTTCCTTCTTAGCTTAGTAGACACACAGCTTTGCATTAATTGGGCTTTGACTTCATTATCATTCCCTGTAAAATTACAGTTCATAGCCAGTGCTCTCAGCCTGGTCTAGCAGATGGCAAGATGGTGCATGTTTTAATGGTATCCTGCACTAGTCTGCTTAACTTGCAAACTTCAATCAGTATATTTTCCTTTGGATAAAAATAATTGTATTTTCCTTTGGCTAAAAACATTTGTATAGCTTTGCTTGAACATTAGCAACTTTATCATTTGCAGCTGCCAAGGTACCATGTATGGAGTCCTAGTGACTAATAAAAAAAAGCAGATGCAAAGGAAAACATCAATAGAATAAAGCAGACAACTCAAATATCTGATTTACACAGGAAATTCAAGTTCCCTACACCCCCATGACTTTTATGTGAATTCTTCTTCTTCTGGCTTTTCCCAGTTAGGGGTCGCCACAGTGGATCATCTGTCTGCTCATGATTGGCAGTGGAGTTTTATGGTGTCGAGTTGCCAGCCTGGCACCCAACCTTCCACAGAAGACACACACACATGCACGCACTCACACCTAGGGCCAGTTTAGAGTGTCCAATCCACCTAATGCATGTCTTTGGGAGGAAACCAGAGCACCCGGAGGAAACCCACGTGACAACAGGGAGGACATGCAGACTCTGCACAGAAGGCCCCCCAGCCAAGAATCGAACTGAAGAACCTCTTGATGTGAGTCGGCAATGCTAACCGCTGCACCGCCATGGCCACCCATGACTCTTATGTGAATGAACTCAAAAATTGGAAAACTTGGACATAAGGGAAAATATTTTGTTACCCTGAAAGTTAAGTAATGTTGAAAACAGAATTGTTGTAATATGCAACTACAACTGATATTTATAGTCAGCATGTGCAGTATACAGCACACAGCTGGGCACAGACCAGCCATGCATAGGAATGTTTCAGTTCATAATACCCACTAGCACTAGTTAGCAATGAGGAAAGCAGCACAGGAATAGATATATGCAAATTACTACATACTGGCAAACAAATGAAAGAGTGTAGTCTGATGAGTGCAAAATAAGATATAAATGAGTGGTTTATAAATGTAGGAAGAAGTAGGTGAACAACAAGATGCAGATTACTTTAAGGGCAAAGAGCATGTGGGAATTTGCAGATACAGCAAACAAACCAGTGCTAATAAAGCAACATTCATTGTTTGTTAATGCTGCTATTTGTTACTATGTTGCATGAAGCAGCAGCATGTGGCATGTGGCATGAATGGACATGGTATAGACAGCACACCTTCTACTACTAGCTAATTGATCAGCAGATGACAGACCACTTTTAAGTAGACAGAGATATTATGGGTGCATTGACTGAAATGTTTTGCCCAAGAGCAGGTTCTGGAGGAATCACTATACTTCCAGTACTAGTGGACAATAACGTATAGTGGTGAACCTGGGAATATTGAGGCAATGTTACAATTGCCTCATGTACACAGACAACCCTCTCCTCCTCCCACAAAACACAAATACATGCGAGAGATGCAACTATACGGCCAAACTGGAGGCTGAGCTCTCTCAACATAGGACTGGCAAGACCAGTCAGGAGGAGAAGGTTACCACACACACTATAGACCCAGTCTCACATAGTACCATTACAACCTCAAATCATACACATAAGCACACAAAGACATACTCGGAGGCTCTGATCAAAAATCTACCAAAACAGCAGAGGCCACCAAAGCAGACACCCAAACAACCACCACCTCAGAACACAACACCTGCAACACATAGACCTCACAGTCAGAGTGTCAAACAGTCACAGCCCTTAAGGCCAAACACAATGCCAGACACACTAGTCATTGGTGACTCCATAGTCAGACACACTGACGTCCGCTCACCAGACTGAGTAAGGAGAAGGTCACAGTAAGCTGCCTGTCGGGCGCTAGAATCCGCCACATAACGCAAGCACTCAGGTCTCTCAACAGCAGGTACAAATATGACTCAGTCATTGTCCACGCTGGTGTAAACGACCTGAGACGCACCTCCTTGGACTACATGAAAAGAGACATTGAGGAGCTCTCTGATTATGTAGCCCAGGCAGGTATGACCCTGACCTTGAGCAGTATCCTACCTTCACCAAGAATGATGCCACAATACAGAGATAAGATGATCAGCTTTAACAATTGGCTTAAACACTGGTGTCATTCAAAGGGGATCCAGTATCTGTCTGCCTGGGATGACATGCTGGACAAGCCACGCTGCTTCAAGGGACGGCTTGCACCTGTCACCCTGGGATTCCGGATATTGGCAAAGGCTCTTGCCACCCCATAGTGCCTTTTTAGGCAAGGCTCAAATTCTAAACCTACCACCCTAGAACACAAAAAGGAAAAAACTAAGGGTAATGCTGCTCAATGCCAGAAGTCTAAATCTCAAAATGCACGCACTCGAGGCCCTTCTCAGTATGGAGAACATCGATGTCTGTGCTGTGACAGAAACCTGGTTCAAGGCTCCTGAGAGCACCCCAGCGCTATCAGGTTTTACCTCATATCATGCGTTCCGGCCCCAAAATCCGGACAATACCAAGAAAGGAGGGGGGGGTATCCATATTCATCAAGGACACCCACACCTCAAGACTGGTGGCAACGCACGATGCATCGGAGACCATCCAGGTGCAATTAACCCTAGGCAAGACTGCTCTGCAAATTGTAGCATGTTATAGGCCACCCTCACAAACTCAGGAACCTCACATGGCCTTCCTGAAAACACTAGAGGGGATAAATGTATCACCAAGCACCATCATACTAGGTGACTTCAATTACCCTAATATAGACTGGGAACACTACTCAAGCCCAAACACCCTAGCCCAAAAGTTCCTGGAATTCATAAACTCAAATGCCATGGAACAACTAGTCACCATCCCCACAAGAGGAGATAACATACTTGATCTCATCATCACGAACATGGGAGCACAATGTTCAACACCGGAGGTATACCCCTCACTGGTGAGATCAGATCACAAACTAATCTCGCTGGAGGTCCTCATCCCACCCCACCTGAAATAAAAAGACCACAGTAAAGAACTTCTCAAAAGCCGACTTCACACTTCTAAAGACTAGTGTGTTCCCCGTTATTGGCCGTGAGCCGGCGGAAAACAGTACTCTAGCCGCTGAATCACTTACAAATGCCTTCTACCAGCACCTGCAGGACTGCATGGATAAGGCAATCCCAAGCAAAACAAAGACTCTTTGTACCAAAGGCAAGCGTCCAGTCTGGTGGACCCCAGCCATAAACAAACTCTACAACAAAAGGAGGAAGCTACTACAAGATAGAGCAAAATCCTTAAAAGGTAAGACACCCTTGATCACTATAAGTAAAAACTAAGAGCTCTCATAAAATCATCCAAAGCAAATTTCGAGAGAAAAATAGCTAAAGACTCAAAAGACAATCATAAGGCCTTCTTTAGCTATGTTAGAAACCTAGGAGGAAACTCCCAGATATGCTCAGAACTAGTTCAAAATGATGTGAAGATTACTGATCCTACAGACATTGCCAACATACTGGCTGACAAGTTCAGTGCAAACTTCTCCCCCCCCCCAAAAGGAGAGATATCTATACCAAACGATTGCAGCCCCCCAAACATCTCCAGCGCCCAAGTGAGAACTGCTCTCTCCAAAGCAAAAAACACAGCATCCATGGGACCTGATGGTGTCCCCGGCTGTGTGCTCCACGAACTCAATGAGGAATTAAATCCACAGCTAGGACAGCTGTTTAATCAAAGTCTTACCTCTGGATACACCCAGGAGTGGCGCACTGCAACTGTGGTCCCACTTCACAAAGGCGGTGCCTCCACCGACCCTGGAAATTACCGCCCATTAGCTTGACAAGCCTTATCTGCAAAGCCATGGAGAGGATCATAATGGACCTCATAAATAAAGACATAGGGAATTTGCAGACTTTGGATCCAACCCAGTTTGGCTTTGTCAAAGGCAGATCATGCCTTTTAAACTTGGTTGACTTTTTGAAACAGTCACCAAAGCCATTGATGAGGAAAGGCAGTCCATACAGCCTACCTCGATCTGGCTAAGGCCTTCGATACAATACCCCACTCGGGTATCATTGAAAAACTCATCAGCTTAAATGTTAACCCATATATCACAAGATGGGTTGCAAACTGGCTGAGTGACAGAACCCACAGGGTCAGAGTTGCTGGCGCCATGTCAGACTCAAAGCCTGTCACAAGTGGTGTCCCACAGGGCTCAGTCCTGGGCCCACTCTTGTCTGGCATCTACTTTTCCAGTACAAGCAAACACAGGAGGGTTATGGCTGACAAAGTTTGCAGATGACTGCAAACTGGGCCATAGTAGAAAACACATCTGACACAGATATCCTTCAGAAGGGTCTTACAGAAACGGATAACTGGTGCCAGAGCCACGGCCTAAAGTTAAATGCCAAAAAATGCATAGTCATACCCTTCGGGAAAAACAAGGTTACCCCTAGCTACCAAATAGGTGGCAATCCACTGTGCACAGAAGAAGTTATCAGGGACCTGGGGACCCAGGTTGATAGTAGTCTGTCATTCGACACCCATGTAGCTAAAGTAGTTAGGAAGACCTTCTACATTGCCCACCTTATCATGAAGGGATTCTCATCTAGATCAAGGGAGGTCATAGTCTCCCTTTACTCATCACTCATCAGACCAATGATTGAGTACAATGCCCCATTCGGAATGTATCTGACCCGACACTTGCAGCAGCTGGAGAGGCCACAAAAGTTCCTCACCAAAAGGATAAAGGGTCTCAAAAATCTGTCCTATGCTGCCCGACTGAAAGAACTCCAGCTCTATTCAGTCACTTACCGCTTGCTCAGAGGTGACCTTTGCCTAACATACAAGGCCATGTCAAACCCAGATTTGATGAATATGCTTCACTTCAAAAATCTAGATCCATCAGAGCCACAAGGGCGGGAGACTTAAACCTCGACACGGCTATTAATAGGACGTGCTGGAGGGATAGATTCATCACCCAAAGACTCCCTATGCTGTGGAACAAAATCCCGGTACATGTGAGGCAGAGCACCTCGCTGGCCTTGTTCAAGAGAAATCTTGACCAATGGATGGGAGATCGCAGATATACCCCAGGGATTACCTCAGTGTCACTGCTCGACAGAGGCACAGCAAAATAAGGGGTATAGTTCCCCATACTAAAGGGGTGGCGTAAGCCACAAAACGATGGGCTAGGCTTGTAAATGCCCTCGGGCAGATAGCCTAGTATGAACCTATGAACCTATGATATATAGTGCTTACAATACTAGCTACAGGAACCTTCCAGAAGCAAACAGGGGATGCACTGGCCATATCACTGTTGTCCACCTGCAAAATATTCAATACATTCCTCAGTAGACTGCTTCCACATACACATGAACATATCTGTTTCTTCAACAAACCAGATGAGACAGCCACCACCACGAATGGCTTCTGTGACATTGTCTGCTGCCCCTACGTACTGTGTGTTATATACTGCAGACATGTGACAATAAAGGCAACTGCTGGTATCTTTGGGTTTCATTATGCCAGCAGGAAGGACTGCTGTTCTATCACGTACTAGGCAGTGTGCAATGTACATGATTTTATAACCAGTGCATGTGTACAGCATCCTGCCAGTACTCATGATACCGTCATCTGGCATACAAGTCATCCGTACTACTGCTTTCTGTGTGTTGTGGTTCCACAGTGCTACCTAGTTGGTAAGTACAGGTACTGTGCTAATCAGACATAAACAATGTGTAGAAATATCCCCCTTTTGCATATGTTGCCACTGTGTTTCAGGTCATTTCAAGTGATGAATGAAACACTGGTTGAAGACACCTTTACATAACCCTCACAGGATGGTTGAACTGCAGTATAACATAACCTGAGCACAAACCACAAACATCATAGCATGTGTGGTCAGCCTGCTAAAGGCCCAGTTCCAATACTCAGAAATGTCTATCGGGTTTCACTGTAGTACACTGAGATGCAACTTGCAAGATGTTTAAATAATGGACATGCTGCATAAGCTGATTTTGAGGGAGCATTCAGACTAGCCATTCATCCCAGGAGTATCTAAATCTGCTACAGCAGTCCCAGTCTCAGCCAACTCACCAACCTCATTCAGTGATGGCAGTGAGGCCAAGAGACAGCTGTACCCCAGCCACCCCCTGACAGAGATGGGCAATGGTTACAGTACATGGTAAGCCCATGATGAGCACAAAGTGAACAATGTCCTGTTACACAGAACCAATACAAAGGACATAGTGTTAATTAACAGCTACATTGGGCAGTACATGATCAAACCTCACTGTGCATCACACCTCTCCACATGCACCATACAGGAGGGAAGGTGGAGTGGGTCACAGCTGTTACCCCATGAAAAGGTGCCAAAGGGCCATGTCACCAGAGCTGGTGATGGGTGTCTTCTGCCAAAAGGTGCCTCTGCCAAGGACAGTGCTCTCTACTGATGGGGAGGAATGATAATATGAAATCATAATTGTGGAGATGCCACTATGTGAATATGATCTAGGGTGACTTTTCCAGCTTGATGTGGCAAGGTTAGAGGCCCTCTGTAACAGGGATGTTACAGCACTGCAAGAATGAGACTTGTTCAAAGTCTGCTGCTGAGGTGCCCTATGTCTGGAAGATGGCAGGTGTCTCTGCCCATGATGTGGTGTGACTTGAATGAATTACTCTAGCCTTGCAGGAGCAGACCTTGTACTCTATGATGGCCTCCCAACATGACCCCCCCCCCCATGTATGTTCCCACCCCTGACAGCAGACAATACTGCTGGAGAGGGCAGTGGTGGTGACACTTACTGTCCTCCACACACATAGGTGGATATGGCAGCAACATGTATCTGCTCCTTTACAATAAGGTTTTGGAGAAAGAGGGAGCTATTTTACATGCTTTTTTGTAACAAGATTTGAAGCTATCAATATGCCATCTTGTCAGAGTCAGTTTAGAGTCTTTCTTGTCCTATTTGCTTTGTTTATTGTCTTTTCTGAATTGTTTAGTTCTATGCAAGTAAAACCTAAATTGTCTTTGGAAGTCTAGACATTGCAAGTGATATCTACATTATTTAGAATCATTTAGAAAAAATGGAAGACTAATGGACTGATTTAAATTTGTTTTGGTAGCCACCTTTGGTATAAGCATTGAATTAATGGGAAGTGTTACCCTATAATTATGTACAGAGCATGAAGTTCAAATATTCATCTGATGACTTAAATGCCATCAAAAATAGGAATCCCCAAAATAAAAAGTTCCGATTAGGATGTTGGTTTAAACACAGGCAAGGCTTCTGTAAGACAGATATTCCTAAAACAGACCTTGCATGCTTTAAATGTGACCAAAACCTTCTAAGGAAGCCCTGTTGAAAGCTGAGTGAGGTACAAAATGCATTTTGATTGATAAAAAGCTAAGCCCTGCATCAAATATTTGAGAGAAGTAATCTAGAACGACTGACAAAGGAGCCAAAAGGGTCAAGGCCACTGGAGGTTGCATATACTGCATGTCTATAACACTTCGCTTTATAAGTTTTCTTTGCTTATGATCTTTGGACAGTGGTAAGGATTTGGACAACATTTAGATGATACACAGTATCCCCATGAGTGGAAGTGGAGAGCCCAAGCTATTAGGTTGATAGACTGAAGCTCCAGGTGAAGCTTGCTGGATGGGTGAGTGAGTGGGGTTCTGAAGGGTCTCAAATGTAAAAGCTTCTCCAGGAGATTACATCACAGGGGGAGCCATGCCTTTTGAGGCCAAAAAGGGAGCTGTTGAAATGACCTAGGACCTGTAAGCTTTGGCTTTACGTATGAACTTTGGGACTGATGGTGGAGGGGGAAAGGTAAAAGTGGTCCCAGGATCTATGTCTAGACTAGAACATCCCGGAGCTGCTGACTCAGAATGTGGCTGAAGAAAATAATTTGTTGTACTTGGAAATGGGTGGGGATGCACAAAGAACACAGCAAGGCTTCTCCCAGCATCAGAAGATTCTCCATGTCACTCACACTCTTGAGAACCCCTCCTGCTGCCTCACAAGGCAGCATGTAAGCCTGTCTCCCACAGAACTGGCTAGAGTCAGAATACTGGTACCTATCAGAAAGCAGTTGGACAACATGTCCCATTCCCAAACTTGCATTCCTGCAGAAGCAGTTTCCTTCCTGCTTGTATATGTATCAGACCATGCTCATTTTGTCCACATGAATGGCAAGAACACTATGAGGGAAAGAGTCTCGGAGTGACTGCAAGGATAAAAGTATCATTCTCATCTCCAGTGAATTTATGTGCAGTTTGGCATTGTTTTGTGCCCATACCGCTTGGGCTGTCCTGACCTGACAATGACCTCACCCAAAGCCAAATCATCCATGGTGATGGCCACTTTGAGAATATGTAGAAGAATGGCTGCCCTGAGAAAGATTAGGTGTGTGCATCCTGAGACTTGCAAGATTGAGAAATCCTAACATGGAAGGATAGACACTGTTCTCTAGATAGACAGAATTTTTTGGTACTTACGTATTATCGCAACCAGATTTGTAACGTGTCATAATTCTTTATGTTATTATGGAATGACTTTATCTGTTCTGTTGTACAGACTGCAATCCTCGGTGATTTATGGAGAATACATTTTATGTACTTTTGCCCACCTCATTGTCTTAACATCGGAATGGAGGCCCGCAACACCCAACACATGTCAGATCATCGTATAGCATGAGGAATTTCCCTTTTCAATGAGAGTACTTTGACAGGGATGCAAACAAGCCATGCAGATGAATAATTGCCTAAACACACCATCACCCCTCGGGCAAGGTTATGAAAAGTGTGTAAACTTACGAGAATACAGGGTGTACTGAAACAAAATGGCAGTAAAAAGTGAAAAAAGCTGTTTCCTCTGCCACAACAACATGTTTTAATGACCTAATAATGTCTGTAAATGTACGTGGCATAAATAAGAACCACAGATGCAGCACTCTGCCTACTTCAAAGAACATGATGTAATTCACCGTTTTCACAGTAAGAAAAAAGAGTGATTAACATATGCATTGGGCAAATGACACACCCATCTTCACATGACAATTTTACAACATTAGTAACCTACAAAAGTCCGCGGTGGTACAGCGGTAGCATTGTTGCCTCACAGCAAGAGGCTCTGTTCAATTCTCGGCTGGAGTGCCTTCTGTGTGGAGTCTACATGTCCTCCCTGTGGTCGAGTGGCCTCCGAAAGACATGCGTGAATGGGCGTGCCTTTGCTGAAGGTTGGGTGTCGGGCTGGCAACTCGGCACCATAAAAATGTACTGCCAATCATAAGCAGACCGGAGTTCTGCTGTGGCGACCCCTCAGCGGGAAAAGACAAACAAGTAACCTACAAAGAAAATCACCACACACACACACTTGCTAAGACACTTTGACAATATTTTTCAGCAGCAGAAATTATCATAAACCAGCCACACTTGCTCTTACAAATCTGGTTACAATAATACGTAAATACCGAATTTTCTCTCATGAGATAAACTGATCATACAGTTAACTGTACCCAGATTGCACATTTTTAGTGTCAAGGTCTAAGAGGTTTTCAACTGTGACTTTGCAGTGTTCACTGTAATGCTTAGGTACAGAAACACGATCAGTAAAGAATCCCTTGTTTTCAGCATAAGCTTTAACATTGCTGCAATCAGGAGCAATTCATCTAGGTAGGAAAAGACTTTTGTTTCCTATAGCCTGTGGGGTGCTACCACACATTTGGTGAACAGCCTGGAGGCTGTGGTGTGGAGAGACCAAATGGAAGAGATCTTAACTGTTAATGAATGATTCCTACCCAAAGGTATTGAAGCATCCTCAACTCAAAATTAATCAACAAAAAAAAATCAACATTTTGATGCTTTGAAAGTCCAGGGAATGTATCCAATACTCCTTAGTTAGGCAATGGAGTATAATTTGTACAGAGACCATCTGGAATGGGACCCTGGGGAATGAACAGATTCAGGCTGCTTAAATATAACATTGATCTAAGTTTTTTTTTGATACCTAAAAATAAATCTTAAATACTTTCTGGATCCTTTCTTATCTGATGGAATCTCTTGAATGGCAGTCATTTTTAGAAG
>NC_056737.1:638776613-638886613 GCF_019279795.1 Protopterus annectens
ATAATGTTTGCTGATCATATCTTAGAATATTTGTTAGAATATTCTTTAAAGTACATATGTTACCACAGACACAGATCTTGGAGAGACATTTGCAACACGTCCTGTACTGAATGGATCTGTTTTATTCCTGCTCGGTCAGTTCAGTAGATTTCTATGGTAAGAATACTGCAGGGGCACACCCCCTTAGCTTATCTCCTGTACCTTCTTTGAGAGATATGCTGACACCATCCTCCCTAGTTCCTTTTCCTAATGGAACCTTGTAGCTTTCCTAAAGAGAAAAAGCAAAAGATGGAATTTCTTCATTGAGTGTCTATCACTTCTAACCCAGTATTCCAGCTATCTGTACTGGATTCAAAAACGACTTGGTACAACTGTACACAAAACAATGAGTGAAGTGAGGGGGAAAACTAGGACCTGATGAAGAATCTTCTTTCAAAGATCTATACAGATGGTAACTACTATCACATATACACAGTGGCGGCTGGTGACTTCAAATCAAAGGGGGGCTGCAGGAGATAGCTGAATGGGTGGGGTCAATGGGAAGGGGTGCGACCAACTAGAAAGGGGAGGAGCTATGCTCAAAACCACAAAAAGTAACTTTAATTAAATATGCTGCCCTGGGTGCCAAACCCTCATTATGAGAGTCCAGTCAAGACAAATGAAGTGTAAAAGAGTAAAAATATTTCAATGCATTGTCTGCATGACAGCTTACTTAATATCTAGATGGAAACAAAAAGGTTGTGAGGCACGAAAAAATAAATTACTTTTTAAATACATTATTGGAATGCCACTCAAAATCAAGTATAAGAAAAACAAGCAGCACTCAACTCAAACCACTTTTCCTTGCACTGCAGTTCTAATTATAATTTATATTCAGCTTTATTAAAGTACCAAGTAACATGCTGAAAGTAGCAATCTCTGTGATGCCCCCACTTGTAAAAATGTTTCTTATCCAAAAAAGACCTGCTGCCTGACAACTATCTACTTGTTTCATGGGGAAAACATGATCAAAGTAAAAACTGAAAAGCAAACAAGAAACAAGCTCAAGATACATTGCTTAAAGGATTACTGTACAGGTTATGGACCACACATGAATGGCATTGTGTTTAGTTTATGGGTAAAGCCCTCAGAGATCACTGGAAGTCTCCAACAAGTGTAATGAGCTTCTTAAAATAATGTAATCCTGTCCTTTATTACAAATACTGTCATATGCATTTCAATACCCAATGCTTATACATTATCTAGTTAAGTATTCTCTGCATGGCAACAACAGAAAGGCTTCAATGTTGGCAATTCTTTAACAGTATGCTTATTAAAGCTTACTTGCATGTTATGATCTCAGACAAGCTTACATGATGGTCAATAAAGCATTGCTGCTTAAAACACAGAGCAACAGGCACTTTGAGCAATGAGCATAAATCAACAGTACAAAAATATGACAGAAACCAGACCATTCTGCAAAATCAAGAACAGACGAAAAGCCACTGTAGTACTTGTGTCTACCTTGGATGTGGGCATACCCTGCACATTTACACTGCATAATGCTCCTTGCCTTGCTTGGACACATCCAGAGTCACTACATGGGGGAGTGGGGTGCAACAAGTATGTCACAATTTGAAATGTCTCTGGCTGACTGTGATGGCCCTGACACATTTGTCATACCTCTCAACCTCAGAGCAAGAAATCTGGGCAAAGCCATACATAGAAGTGGGACAAAGGCCCAAAAATAAGGACAATTTTTAAATATTGCTCTTATAAACTTAGAAAGGTAATAGAATAGTAGGTCTTGCATTAGTATGAATTTTCTGAAGGATATGAAATCTGAAACTCAAATGTCTGTCATTATTTTCTAACTTCAGTCTTTAATGATTTACCACTAATTTGCCAAAAAAAATACAATTTTATGAAAAATGGACCACAAATGTGATGCAAAAATATAAAATAGCCAAACAATACAGCTGGCAACCTATCAAAGAAGGGACACTTTTTAATATTAGTACTGCTAACTTGAGCAGCTGACAAAATAAAAGAATCTACATGCATTTCTGAAATAAAAGTAATCTATAACTCTGATTATTAGTTATTTCTTAATTGTAAACTCTCCATGTTTTCTTCCAAAATTGCTATTTTGTGGAGGGATTATTAGGGGAAGAGCAACATTTTGAGCCAAATTTGGGGACAGTTAAAAGGTTTGGCTATGCCTAATTCTATAAAGCAATTTATTTGCATCTACCTCTCAACCTGTTAATGCAATAAATCTGGACAAGGCCAAATATATTGAGGGAACATATAAACAGTACTAAACATTTCTCTTGTAGAAAATGAGACAGTTGATAGAATAACAGGTCTTACTTTAGCATGCATTTTTCTGAAGGTTATGAAGTCTGAAACTCACTGTGTCATTATTAGTGACTTAATTCCTAAATGATTTTCCAGAAAACCACACATTTTATGAGGAACAAACCAAAAATAAGAAGCAAAAATCTATTCATTCTGTGAAAATCTGGACAGTTGGGAGGTATAGTTCAGCTGGGGTTGTCTTTGAGTTTGCCGCCCTTCCTCCTCACAAAATCATGGTCGAATGGAGCCCTCCCCCCTGCAGCCATTCCAATGATCCATTACTTGGCTATTTCACTCCATTTACCATAAACACTAATGTGCATACTGCTTTACTTCTATGATGATTTGGATTTCATTTGAAAGTTTTATTTTGCATTTTACAGCACAAACACTAAGACATCTGCTAAACAAAGCAGTGCAGTCTCACAATGAAAACAGGCTTAGCATTAAAACTTCTCTGCCCTTGAAACTCACATTCAATGAAACAGCATTGAAACCCACATTCAAAGAAAATACATTTTGCCAGTGGCAGATAAAGATTAACTTTGGGCTGTTTTCAAATCATACGCCCCTTGCACATGAAACACACATGTGTGCTCTTTGATACACCTTCCTGATTGTGCTAAATGATATTCATTGTACAATACAGTACAGTTGTTAGCATTTTAAATTTATTGTTTTGAACATTTTTCCAGTAAACAATGAAACAAAATGCATGCACCAATGACAAAACTACCCAATTCAGAACAGTTCCATCATAAAAGTCTACTCAACCTTCTACAGTCCACCAGTATTAGTAAATATGCATAATCTCTGAAGTAGTAAAAGTCATCTAAATAATTCCACATTAAAGAAATCTGTAACAATGAAGAGGTTGCTGCTAGCAAACAACTTTATATGTCATTATTTATTCATCTACAAATAAAGTGCCTGTTGCCCTTGAGAAATAAATTACCTATGTTGCATGCATTAAAAAAAATGATAAGCTAGTAATATCGCAATAGGGACTGTATGGCAAACTGATAACAGGTTCATAGTTACTACTGTGTAGGTATCTTTGCCAAAAAGGACTGCAACATCCACCCACTTTACAACACAGTACAGTATCAACAATGCATCTCTCTACTGTGGGAGTAGAACCCACAGCCTTCTGCATCAAAAGCAAGTACACTACCTGTTGTGCTATTAACAATGCAAGCAGACTCAGAATAAGCAGCACTAACATTTTGCTCCTCTGCAGCTCTCAGCTCCTTGTAAAATCTATTCGACACGCAGTTGTATCTCTGAACTTTGCAGCACAAGAAATCTGGAAAAAGCCGAAATTTATTGGGGGGGGGGGCAAAAGCCCAAAAACCAGGGACACATTTTAAACATTGCTTGTATAATGCTGGAAAGTTGCTACAATAAAATGCTGCGTTACCACCATACATTTCACTGCCATGTCTTTAACCCAGGGCACCCTGTGCAAAACAGTCAGAGAAACATACCACTATGCCAAATCAGCTGTTTTATGAAAGGGAGGAAGACTAACTTAAATGGCTACCATTTAGTGAATTCAGTTTTCACCATAGCTGTCAACCTCTTGCTACAAAACACCTGAACAAAGCCAATAATGGGGGAATACAGCCCCCAAACATATTCAGTGAATTCAGTTCTCACTATAGCTCTCAACCTCTTAGCAAAAAACATGTGGACAAAGCCAGTAATGGGGAGGAATACAGCCCCCAAACATTCAATGAATTCAGTTCTCACCATAGATAACTCTCAACCTTAGTTCAAAATACCTGGACGAAGCCAATAATGGGGGAATACAGTCCCAAAAATAGGGACAAATTTCAAATATCCATGTTATAAACTTAGACAACTGCTAGAATAAACAGTTTTGTGTTACCATGTACTTTCTGAAGAATATGAAGTCTGAAATTCAAATGCCTGTTATTTTTAAACATTTAACCAGGAAACTAGTCTGACTTGGAACAAAAGACAATTTTCAGCAGAGAAGGGAGAAATGCCAGACACATCTTTGTAAGATGGGAGGACATGCAGACACCACACCGAAGGCACCCTAGCCAAGAATCAAACGAGAGAACCTGTAGCTGTTAGGCAGCAATGCTATCAGTGCACCACTGCACTACAGATTTGCAAGGAAAAATGTAGATACAGAAACCACAGATTTTATGAGGAACAGAACAAATATGAGGAGAAAATCTGCAATTTTTTTTAGAAATGGTGGTGGATAGGGAATTCAGGTCTTTGCCACCTGCATCCAAGGTACAAGGTTCAAGCCTAAGTATCTGTACCCACCACCATTTGTTCTCTCTAGCCACCAGTATATAGTAACTGTGGCATTTCACAGACGCACACTCTCCAGCGGTATACTTCCTGTCATGAAGCTTTTACCTACCTGCAGTAAATAAATGTCCTACCAGTTTCACGAATGAACAATCCAGCCAGCGACCAAACACCTACCCGTTTTACGAACGAAGCAAGCCCACAATCCAGCCAGTGACCAAACACCTACCTGAAGCAGTAATCCACGAACGAAGCCCATGCAATGAAAGTGTCGCGAGAGCAGCTCACCCCTCAATCTTCATTGGTTCTGCCTGCAGCTAAAGCAGTCCGGAGCTCCTCTTCTGTGCAGTCGTCACTGCACAGATTCCTGGGTATCGCACAGCAATGATTGCTGGGTACCTCTTTGTCTGTATCCGGACTGCTGATAAAGGCAGTCTGAGTTCTCTAATGTGTCTGCGCATGCGCAGAGGAGTCGGGACTCATGATTTTTTTTTTTTTAATGTTTTTGTTTTCTAGTTTTACAGATTTTTCTTTTGTTTTTTCTAGGTGGGAGGGCTGCAGTCCAGCAGTCCGATAGCACGAGCTGCCCCTGCATATACATAATAACGCATTGACAGCAACATATCTTGCATCAGTAGGACAGTCTCTCCAACAGTATACAAAACTACTATGTAGCAAGTAGATGGGTTAAAATAAGGCAGGAAATATTTAGGACAGGATGCTCTGTAGGGTACATTTAATAAAAGTGGACTGACACCTTGAATGCAAATTCAGGGCTCATTGCTTGGCGAAGACAAGTTATAATGACACAACTGGTCACCATACAAAACATGCCACTGAAACAAGTACTAGAATGATAATGGAATGTTCTTTGCTATTACTCCTCCGAGGGTATGACACCTGTTGCAAAATGTGATGCAGTTAGTCATATATTTTGAATATGTCCATTAATTTCCCTTCTGTAATCAGAGTAAACAATAAAACTGGCCAGTTTTATAGTGGAGAAAAGTGAAAATTGTAGTTCTGCACATAAGCCATGAGTATGAAAACGACACTTGCCCCTGTTTGGGCTTTTCTAAAAAGGATCGGTAAGTCAATAAAATGACGCTTGGCAACTTGGTCCAGTATGTTAAAACCTACAGTAAGAAATGCATTACCTGATATAACTTCACTGCCGGGTAAAAACAGAAAGTTAATATCTTCCTTTTAAGCACTACTGACAAAATGGCCAAGTAATTCAAGCAGAGGGTTGCTTAAAATGTTTACCTGTATAAGATTTTACACATGTGGCTTGCAGTGTACAGAAAAAACAATATTTTCAGTGTCCCCAGATTCTTTTCTGACAACTGTAAAGTTGTTTAACTTAAACATGCTTTTTTTCCACTGGACAGTCCCTGTGACACTACTAATATTTGGAACCAATTCATTAATTTTAGTATTAAAAATGGACATTAAGCCAGCTCCATGATACAGATTTTTGACTTGAGTGCAACCCAGAGAACCAAGATTCAATAAGGTGGGCAGGGTTGTGGAGTGATGGCTAGTTTGCCCTTCCTAGGGAAGTGCATAAGGTAGAGTCTTACCACAGAAGTGCTACTTGGTGGATGTCCAGGTGATACAGCCCAGAGACAACATAGAAACATGTTTTTGTTTATGTGTGGGGATGCATGCCTGTTAAAGAGTGAGTGCTAATTTTAGCCACAGAACTGGGGCATATACTGTACAGAAAAAATTCAGCTGTGAAAGCATTTGCATGCTAGGCACTGAAATACACCTGCAGACCAGCAGGGGGAGATGAGAGTTAATAATAAAGGCACATAAAAAAGTCCTGAAATCATGCTCAAAAACTACCTCACCATGAAAGCCATTGTATGCTAGGAAAGGAACAAATGGGCTATTAAAGGAAATGGAGATTGATAGTTGTAGCAGATGCGGAATCTTACCCGTTTCTACAGATTTTTCCATAAGATGTTAAGCTGGTTGCTTAACTCGTATGTTATTTGTAATTTGCAGTATACCATGCCATTTTATTTAAAGGAAATCAATCAAAACAGAATTTGTAAAATAGCCACATCTCTTGGAGTTGTACTTCTCTCTCAAGGGTTATAATGATACCAAAGCTGACCAGATATGGACAGACGAGGGTTTGTCTCACTCTGCACATGAAGTGGAAGAGGCTTTGCCTGTGACATGGAATACTTTTGGTCCTTGATGTATGCCGTTCTTCCAATGCTGTTTTGGTTGTTAAGGAAACATTTGGCAAATTACACATTGACAAACACGGCATTCTGTAATAGTCGAGGAAATCAGAACATATTTTTGCTTCCAGAATGATAGGACACAAAATAGCTATTTTTGTTTAAGAGTATATCTGACCAAATCATGAAAGTTCAATGAAAATATGAAAATCAGAAATAGTAATAGTACAAAGCAAGCCTCAGTGCAGCTACCATACGTGCAGAAGCATGTACACACACACACACACACACACACACACACACACACACACACACACACACACACACACACACACACACACACACACACACACACACACTCTCTCTCTCTCATCTTAGGATTTTATACAAAACAGATGACAGACAAGCTTGCCTGCTAGATATAACAATACAAAAATTACAGCTGCACAGCCTTGTTTTCTGGTCTGTTTGCAGTGCTGATCTGTGATAAACCAGCCTGTTCCCCCATAAACTGTTCATATCTTTGGACTGCATGGGTCATTCAAATACAGTTATGGTAAAAGATAACAGCTTGGAAAACGTCCTAGAAACTGTATAAAATTAGCTCAGTTATTGGCCTCAGCCATACTGAAGACTGATTCATAAAATGCGCACTATGAACTCTGTGGTTTACCAACTTTTAGAAAACTTGACTGCAGTTCAAAACAAACATTTCCTCAGTCTAAAGACATGAATAAGTAAGTGATGGTGATAGCATCAGTGCTATGAATAGATGGAAGAGAAATATTACTAATTACAACCACGTGAAGGCTGGAACAACTACCCTCATTAATCTGTCTTCCTGAAGACTTCTGAGGTTAAAAAAAAAAAATCAAGTTTTAGCAAGACACCTGCCTCAAACTGAAAAGAACCAAGAAAAAGTAGAAAAAAATTATAGTACCTTAAAGAAAGTCTATACTAAAATGTACACGGTACAACAAAATAATACATCCAGAATTCAAACTGACACTCTTTCTTGGCATAAAACTTTACCATGTTGTCTGACTAAACAAATCAGAAACAGATTGGCTTATTCTATGCACAGCTAAAATGACACAGAACAAATATATAGGCGACTCACTTCTTCCTGACATACGTGCACGTGCAATTTACTGACAAAAGCAAGTATTCAAATACCTCAGAAATTGCTAGCCAACAAGTTACCCATCTAAATGTCAACCAGTGGCATGTTAGAGACAATACTTCCTTTTAAGGGTATCAATCAACTGTGACACAGAACTGTCAAGACAGGCTTCAACCCCTCACCAGATAAAGTATTCCCACTGTTTGAAAAGGCAAACTAGTGCTACATCTGTTTACCTAATCCTTGCATTCTGAAGTATATTGTATTTTGGGTATGCAAATGTCATGCCATTGTACTAATCAGCTCAATTAATGCCCCAGGCAAAGTGTCAAAATATCAGGCAGAGCATGTTTTGCTAAGGCAGCCCAGCTTTAAAAGCCTTTGTACATTCATACAGTTGGTCATCCCTTTCTAACTAGTATTACTTCTACGTGAAATAGCAGTTAAGACCTTTATTACAGACGAATGTAAAAGCATTATATGTGCTTAAGTTTCGTTTGCTCTGCAGTCTAAGTCAAGCCATAACTCTTTCTTTAACCTCCCTTATCCACTGTTACATATTTCCTATCTTCTTAATATTTCTTTTTTCATTTTTTCCCGTGCACTTCACTGTTTTTCTGTTCACTAAAACTGGTGTGAATAATATCAGTGCCCATTTCCTTGTCATTTCTGTGTCATGCCTACTATTTTACATAAGTTTTCATGTTCTGTCCTATCCTTAATTACCAGCTTATTCAACCTTCTCTGAACATCTCTTGCAATATCTTATCCCAAGGCCCCTCAGTTTACATAGGGAACTCTTTCAGTTCATGTACTGATCTCATTTCCAACGAATACTTATTGATAACATAGCCACTATCTTAAGCCTTTTTATGAGCATCAGCCACAAAGCCATGACCACTCCTATTTGGTATGTACTTCTCAGAGCTATAGGCTAATCTCAAGGGCCTTTGGCAGATTAAGTTTGCAGATGACTGCATATTGGGAGGTATCATAGATCCCCTCATGACACAAAAATGTTACAAGAAAGTATAACACAGACAAATGACTGGTGCCAAAATCCGAGACTAAAGCTTAATGCCAAGAAATGCATTATAATACCTTTTGAGAAAACTGCCACCCAGGCTTACTACTTCATCAATAAGACACCCCTAAGAGCTGACCTGGTAGTCAGGGATCTGGGAATATAGTTAGACAGTAATCTGTTTTTTGACCAACATGTGACCAAGGTAGTAAGAAAATTATTCTATGTCACCCAATTTATAGTTAAGGGCATGGCTTCCAGGTCCATGAAAGTCATAGTGCCACTTTTACCTTTATCAGACCCATCATTGAGTATAATGCCCCCTTCAGCATGTACCTACTCAAACATATGCAATAGCTGGAATGTCTACAAAAGTTCCTTAGCAGGAGAATCTAGGGTACAAACACATTACCATATACAGATCACCTTAAAGCCCTCTCTCTATAATCTGTCTCCTCCAGGTAACTGAGAGGTGATGTATGTTAGGCATACAAAGCATATCCAGCTCTGATGAACCTTTTGCACATCTACAAAACAAAGAACATCAGTACCACTAGATACATGGATTAAAATTTTGCTTATGACATAAATAAGACATGTTGGAGAGACAGGTATGTGTCTCAAAGGATCCTTATGTTCTGGAACAGGCTCCCCATTCATATGAAGCAGAGTCCATTCTTAACCCTATTTATTCCTAACCTTGACCAATGGATGGGAAATCAGAAATTCCCCCCAGGTCTAGCCCCCATGTCTCTGACAGACAGAGGCAGACAGTAATACCCCCGCATAGTCTCTAGAAACTTCTTAACTAGTGCACCCTCTTCCTAACAAATGACAATGATAAATAGGGACACGACTGGGTTGGATTGTACCAAGTATAAAGGTGTTGGTGGTCATTAACCTAGTATATGACAGAAATTTAGCAACTTTGTTATAGTATTGTTCAAGTTTTGATTTTGAGGTGCACACAGGTTAGTAAGGATGGGAGCACCATAAAGAAGTGTGGGTAGGATATAAGTAATGGCAAGTATAGTTTTAGTTGCATCATTGAGAAAGTTTTTGGCTCTATAAATCATCCTTATTGAGTTTTTCTTATGCAATTTTGTATATGCAGGTCAATTTTACGATTATTATCCACTGTCATGCTTAATAATTTGCTATGAGAAGTAACTTCAATGGTCAATACCTTTGTATGACATGATATCCTGCTACAAAAGGTTTGTAAGATGCCTGTGACTCAGAGTGCTGCCACTGATGCTCAATTGGATAAGAAGACAACATTATTTCCTTATACCTATCATGACTCATATAAAGGGAACTTCAGATGGATTCTAGGAAGGGGTAAGAATGCACTAAAACAAGATCATGTTAGTATGGGTTCAGGTTGCCACTTCAACAGTGACAGTCATCTACAGTCAGGTTTACATCATTTTGTAATTCTAAGCTGAGCCTAAAACAGGTCCAGTTGGATCAGTGCACTGCTCTAGTAAAGAAAGTACTAAAAAAGGTGCTTTTTTATCTTTAAGTTTGTAAGACTGTCATCAGAGAATGCTCCTTAAATAATATGGTGACCTGGTTATGAACTCTGTGAAGCCAATAAAATAAATATATTCTGGCTAGAGCTTTGTGGTGTAGAGGGATGAAGTCTTAACTATAGCATAGATAACCTAGGATTAGCCTATAATCTAACCACTGGAGGAGTCAACTGGTGAGGGTTGGTGTGAGTGGCTAACATCAATTAGACCATCTTTGGGAGCAGCAAGGCCCACTACTTTAGTCACACATATTGCAAAAATTAAAGTTCCAATAACAGTAACAGAGTCATGATGACAGTATGCATAGCAATCCACAATGCATGCCTTCATCACGCCGAAGCCATGCATACCAAGCCATAGTACATGCCTTCATCACAATGAAGGCATGCATACCAAGCCACAGCATGTGCCTTCATCACAATGAATTCATGCATACCAAGCCACAATGCATGCCTTTATCACACTGAAGGCATGCAGACCAAGCCACAGTACATGCCTTCATCACAAGGAAGGCATGCATACCAAGCCACAGTGTGTGCCTTCATCACGATGAATTCATGTATACCAAGCCACAGTGCGCACCTTCATCATGATGAAGGCATGCATACCAAGCCACAATGCATGGCTTCATCACGCTAAAGGCATGCATACCAAGCCACAGTACATGCCTTCATCATGAAGAAGGCATGCAGACCAAGCCACAGTGTGTGCCTTCATCATGATGAATTCATGCATACCAAGCCACAGTGCATGCCTTCATCATGATGAAGACATACATACCAAGCCACAATGCATGCCTTCATCATGCCAAAGGCATGCATACCAAGCCACAGTGCATGCTTTCATCATGACGAAGGCATGCATACCAAGCCACAGTGTGTGCCTTCATCACGATGAAGGCATGCATACCAAGCCACAGTGTATGTTGTAATTTAAACCAAGCACACATGGTAAGCAGCACTCATCTTAGTGAGGCCATTACTGTAGGGAAAGCTTGTCTGCTGCATCAGGGCACTCAGGATTAAAGTAAACTGGAAGTTCCTGATGTATACTTGGAAAATGCCACTCCCCCTGAACCAGCTCTTATTCAAAAAGAAATACATGGGCTGCTATAAGGGTCAGAGGGTTGATGGGTGGGAGGCAGAAGGGATAAAAAGTATGTTTAAAAAATGGACATACCTTCCTCTGCAAAACAAATGTAAGATGAGTTTCCCACTAGATTCAAATGCAACCAACCTCTTCAGCTTTCTAAATGTTCATGCCAATCAGATTTTTCATTTTTCCTCTTCCTTTTGCTGTCCCACCCCTATATTTTTATATTCAAAAAGTTCTCTGTGCTATGAATGTTTTTCTGTCCATTCTAATAACTTCTCAGATATGCAAGAGTACATCACCTTCAACTGTTTATGCATAGAAGCCTTTTAAAACTGCATGCAAATTTAACAAGATCAACTAAAATATAGGACCTAAACAAAAAAAAAAAAAAAAAAAAAAGCACTGCTGTATGTGTGCTCATCTTTTTGTGTTAGAGGTCCACCACAAGTACACTTATTAAGGATTCTATTGAAAAAAAAAAGTTTTCTTAAACTAGCCTGAAAACTTTTTTTATAAAATGTCTAAATTTTTATTTGAAAAAACAAGTTAGCTATAAGCATGGGCCACTGTGCAGATGAACTTAAGTATGATACTAAGGAACCAGTGCTAATTACTGAAAAGTAACCACAACTTCACCAGGCTGCTAAGCGGATTACCAAAGCAAAAATATAAATTCAACAGCAAGAAGCTAGGAATCCAACTGTCTTATAAAAATACAAATACTTATTAATAAGCAAAGCTTTCAAGTCATACAGACTCTTTCTCAATGCATGAAACTATTAATTAAATCACTTCCTATACCAATATTTAACAAACACACCAACATATCAGGGAGAATTCTATACACCACATGACAGTTCTAAAAATTCAAAAATCTATACAACCAATAAAAGATTATTTACATACACATACATCTAAAAATATAGTATATATCATAAAATATCAATATATATGAATACATGTGTATGTGTAATATGTTCAATGAAAGTGAATAATACATAATAATATAAATATATATGTATGTAAGTTAATATAGCCTGGGTTGATTCAAATTATAAATAACCTTGTTTATCCTTTAAGATGAGTTTGATACTATTCATAGTATTTAGCCCTGGTGGTGAATCAGCTCTAAAATAATTAATCCATTTATACTCAGCTAGTTCAGTCTTACTAACTAAATCACCTCCATGTTTATTCATATAGATCTTCTGGAGTACCCTAAACTTAAAAACATGCTCACTACCCTGCCGCATAATATGTTTACTAAGTGCATTCGTATCAACGTTTCTCTGAATGTCTGATAAATGAGATTCTATTCTTTCCTTAAACTTTCAATAAGTTTTCCCCTGTTTAATAACAATTACATTTCATGCAGTTAGCAAAATATATAACATTTTCTGTATAACAAGTCGCAAATACATCAAATGTAAATTTATATTTCGTAATGGAATGTGTATATTCATTATCCAAATTAATATGACTGCAATAAACACAATTACGACAAGGAACTGTGTCTTTCTGATTAATAGAAATCTCTTTTGATTGACAAAGCACCAGATCTTTATAGCAAAGATATTGTTTCAAATTATTTTTGTTTTTATACACAAAATGCGGTTTCTACTGACTACTTTCTGGATCATAATTAAAATTAACTCAATTATTTTGCATTATTTTTTTAATTAGGGTAATATGACTGTTAAACTTAATAATATAACCTATAGAACAGTTCGTGTGTGCCCTATTATTTCTAGAGGTAATATTAGCATTAGAAAACTACAGTTTAACTAATCCTTCACTTTTTGCAACCACAAAATCCATATTGCTATTTATCAGCTCAAAATCATAGCCTCTAGTATAAAAATCAGCAGAAATATTCTTCATCTCATATATAAAAATCTCTTTTGATGTATTCAATCTACTGGGCCTTAGGAATTGACTTCTGTCAGACCTATCTTAAAGGATAAACAGGGTTATTTATAATTTGAAATCAACCCAGGCTATATTAACTTACATACATATATATTTATTTAATATGTATTGTTAACATTTATTGCACATATTACATATACACATATATTCATAGGCTTACATTCAAAACTTGGAAACTGCATTGGTCGACCAGCATGTCATCAAATGGCAGTTTTCAAATCATCAGAATGTTGAACCAAAATGTATTGACTACGGTTCAGTGAGGAACAGGGAATTAGCCCATTTCCTCACTGTAGTGTGGTCTTGGAGTTGGTATATTTAATGTGCAGGGGGGTATGGGGGTGCAGGGGGTTAGTAAAATTAATGTACCGTTGACTGTAGTGTGTAACAGTACATTAATGTGCACTTCAGGAGGTGAGTCACCAGCTATGTAGAATACATTGAACTATGGCTGTTGATGTATTAATTTTTGCCGTGGTTGCAGTTTCAAAATTCTGAATTCAGCATTTCGGGTCGACATTCTGAATGGTCTACAGATTTTTGAATTTTTAGAACTGTGTCATGTTGTGTGTAGAATTCTCCCGGACAGGCTGGCACGTTTATTAAATATTGGTATAGGAAGTGATTTAATTAATTGTTTTTCTTTTTCTTTTTTTTTAACAAAAAACATTTTTACTAAATTATCATGTATAGGCCATGTTACATTTATATAAATGAAATAAACCATAGCAACACAATCCCAGTTACAAACATTATACATTCCAAACCACGCTGACAACTGTAGCTGCAATCATTATACATCACTTTTAACATATCCAGTCATTGTTAGTCAACCATTACATAGCTCATTCAAATCCTGCTATCTTGTAAACCTCGTTCCTCCTCTACATGTATTAATCCCACATTTCCTATTTTTTCCTATGTAATTTGCTCCTACCCTTTTCTAAAGATTCCAATTGTTTTATCTCTGTTACTGTTTTCATTACTTCTAATAAAGTTGGTTTAGACTTTGATTTCCATTTTTTAACAACTGCTTTTTTGGCAGCCATCATATTTAGACTCAGCAAGGCCTTAATATGTCTAGGCAATTCTGATTTTGTATCACAGCTCAAAAACTCATTTCCCTAGATACACTAATTTGCTTATCCAGCATCTCTGACAGACTAGTCTGCAGGGAATCTTTAAAATCTGCCAACTCATTACTCTCCCAAAAAATATGTTCCCAAATACCTTCCCCATCACAACTCCAACATTTGCTGTCTACCTGAGGAAAAATTCTTTGAGATTTGTTTGGGGTATAAAATACCTAACACTTCCAGTCAAAGATCCTAAATCTTCCAGGTTTTGTTGCATATTTGGGAGACACGCATATATCTCCCCATTGTTTCTTTGTGAATTGCTCATGTAATCTCCTTCCCAATCCTTCCTAACCTCTTCTGATTGATTCTTATAGTCATCATGCAATATTTTATATGCTCTACTAATTATTCCTTTCTTAACAGCAACTCTTGCTCTAGATTCTACTAAAACTCTACCAGTGCTGGTCTTTCATTTAGGACCCCCATATTTCTTTCTCTTTGCCTATACTAAGATCTCAGTCCCAATCTTTGATATGGAAGGCAATCTCTAGCCTGCAGCCAAACAAGTTATTGCTGTCTTCCCATTCTATTACCTTTCCCTCTCTAGTTATTTGCTCTTGATACCTTGATTCCTTTGCCAGTTTTCTACAATATATTTTCACTCCCCCTTGCCTATTGTCTGTATACATAATTGCAGTCATCCCTGTCAGCAGAATCTCCTTTCTCTATTCCCATGCTGGCTTAGTTCTTAGAAGACATTCTGTTATTTTATGAATATAATATTCTGTATGATTATTGTAGTTTTCCTTAAAGGTCTGCATCCAAAATCCCAGTCATTCCTTGTTTCTTGAGCTTTCCCCCTGTTTTCATCATCATCTCTTTCCACTTTGAATTATAGTTTTCTGCTTGTGCTATGTATAGGAGTCTTAACTGTGTTGCTCTGAAATTCCCCTTCAACTTGGGTAATCCCAATCCACCTTGTGCTGTTGAAAGAATAAACTTATCTCACTTGACTCTTGCCATCTTCCCCTCCCAGATAAAATCCTTCAGCTCTTTATTAACTGCTATTCACAACTTGTTCTCTGGTTGATAAAAATATGTCTGACCACTCTATAAGACTAAAGGGACTAAAAACATTTTAACTGCTTGTATCTTACTATGGATAGCCATATAACAGAGCTTCACTTTTCTCAGTTTTTGTATTATGTTTTGTTTAGTCTCTTCCCACATATCCTAAGCTGCCACACAGGTATCATTTTAATCCATACTCCTAAATACTTAATTTTGTCATGTCCCCATAAATATGGATATTGCTGAACCAATTCATATGTCGGTACATAATTTACTACTATTGCTTTTGTTTTAGATTCATTAATTTTGTATCCTGAAAAGTCTGAAACTGTCTAAATATGTTCTACAACATTATGATGTCGCTTTCTGGTTTTGTCAAGTGTAAAATAATGTCATCTGCAAGTAGAGCTAGCTTTTCTTGACTACTATACCAATTACATCCTTGAATTTCTGAGCCCCTTATTTTCTTTGCCAGTGGTTCTAAGTATAATGCAAACAACAAAGGGGAGAGAGGACACCCCTGCCTTGTTCCTCTGCTCAAGCAGAGATTATCAGAGAGGACCCCACCCACTTTAATTTTCACCTCTGATCCTTCATATATCCTCCTAATCAGCATTATAATTTTATCAGGGAATGCAAATGCTTCCATTGCTCTGCTCATAAAATCCCAGATTACTCTGTCAAATGCTTCTTCTGCATCAAAACCCACCAGCAACAGTGGTATTTTCTTAAATTCTGCTCCTCTCTGAAATATCACTGTTCTGTTTATGTTGGCAAAATGTTTGCCTCCCCTCTGCAAACAGTACTATTGTGCACATTTACCATAAATGTAGATGTTCGACTGTATTCACTGTTGCAGTCATCACATTTGGGTTATCTGCCTGCAGGTAGCCCTCAGTTGACCTGAATACCAGAGTCTTTGGATTTCTGTGTCGGATGCTGTCGCTTCTTCTATGACGTCAGGTCGTCAGGGGTATAAAACATGCAGCCGATGCCATTACATCAGTTTTTCTTGCCCGAGATGTCAGGTGCCCCCACAATAGGAAGCAATTAAATGGTATGGTACACCACCATCAAAAAGCAAATACACATGATATAATATATACCAAACAAATAGGATAGGTAAAAGTCAAGAGAAGTCCGGGGGCAGGAGGGAGGGTAACCAGGACTGCAACAGTGAATACACTCGAACATCTACATTTATGGTAAGTGTACACAACTGTACTATGTTCTTTGTGTTTCACTGTTGCAGTCATCACATTTGGGTTGATTCCCAAAGCTAAGGAAGGGAGGAGGTAGTTTAAGGAGCATTAGGGCCAGCTATTAAGCCCTGCAAGACTGTTGTGGCAAATCCAGCTCTGAATTTAGAAAAGATAGGCAGGTGGTAATGCTTGGTGAAGGTATGCACAGAGCTCCAGGTAACAACCTCCAGAATGTCCCTGATATGGATTTCTCTGAGAAATGCCATAGAGTTAGATGCTGCCCTGGTGGAATGTGATCTTATCCCCTGTGGGGTAGGTTTTCCATGGTGCTTGTAGCAGAAATGAATGCAATGGGCTATCCATTTGGAAATGATTTGCTTTGAAATGGCCTTCCCCTCTGCCCCTGCAGCAAAGCCAACTTGCAGTTGGTCAGATTTTTTGAGAGGCTTAGTCCTGTCCAAATAGAATCTAAGTTGTCTGTGCACGTCCAGAAAATGCCATATCCATTCCCCTTTATTTTGAGGATTAGGAAAAAAAGTAGTTAAATGAATGAATTGGTTTAGGGCCACACTAGACACCACCTTGGGCATAAAGGATGGATTAGTCCTGAGGGAAACCCTGTCCACATGGAAGATAATGAAGGGTTCCACTGCCATGAGGTCCTGTAATTCAGACACTCTTCTTGCTGAAGTGATGGCTAGAAAGGAATTTCAACTCTGCTGTAACAGCTGGCTCAAAGGGGGAAAGAGTGAGCTTTTCCAGTACAAAGTTAAGGTCCCAGGCTGGAGTGGGAGATCTCCTGGGGGGGTGTTAAATTTTTGGCCCCTCTAAGGAATTGTTTTAGCAAGGGGTGAGAGAAGAGGGGTGGCTCAGTATTATAATGTGCTGAAATAGCAGAGGCAAGAATCTTAATTGACGAGAAGGATAGGCCCTTGTGGAGCATTTCTGTCAAGTAATCTAGTATATGAGGTAAGCTGGGCACTGTTGTGCTCATCCCCTACGCCTGGCTCCAGGAACAGTATCTTTTCCACTTTTCAGCATAGGATTTTCTAGTACCTGGCCTCCTTGCCTCCAGAATGACATCCAGCACCTGCTTACTGAGGGATGCTAGAGGAGAGCTCATGGAATTAGCCAGGCTGCAGGGTTCAGGGTTAGAAGTTGAGGGTGCAGAATCTGGCCTGTCTGCTGGGACAGCAGGGAAGGGGTCTGAGGCAGGTGCCATGGTTATAGCCATGTCAGACTGCGCAAGAGGGGGTACCAGTGCTGGCATGGTCAGTCTGGTGCAATCAGTATTGTCCTTGGCTTGTCCTATTTGATCTTTAGTAGAACCTTTGAGAGGAGAGGCAGAGGGGGAAAGGCATAAACCGAGAGGCTTTCCCAGGAAAAGGACAGGGCATCCACTTTCCAAGCTTGACTGTGGGGAGCTCTGGTGCAGAATTTTTTCAATTGGTAGTTCTGAGGGGAGGCAAACAGGTCTACCTCTGGAGTCCCCCATTTGTTCCTCAAGAGGTTGAATATTTTGGGTTCTAGTTTCCATTCGTGTGGGTCCATGAGATTTCTGCTTAAGTCATCTGCCAGTGAATTTAGTTTGCCTGGTAGGAATTGAGCTTGTAGGTGCACTTGGTAGCTCAAGGCTGTGTTCCACATTGCCATGGCTAGTCTGTAGAGAGGGCAGGAGTGGGTTCCCCCCTGCTTGTTTATGTAACACATAACTGTGGTGTTGTCTGTCTTTACCAGTAGTTGTCCTGGAAGAATAAGGTCTTTGAAGGTTGTCAAAGCATTCTGTACAGCTAGCATTTCTTTTGATTGATATGCAGGTGCATCTGTCTCGGGTTCCATTTGCCCTGAATGCACTGCTCTACCATGTGAGCCCCCCCCCCCATGCATAGTCTGATGTGTCTGTTGTTAGGGTTTGGGTGGCAGGAGGTAGAGAGAAAAGGAGTCCCTTGTTGTGGTAGCAGGCCTGTGCCCACCAAAGGAACTCTATCCTTAGACAAGGAATGACAGGAATAATTGTTTCCAGGTCCCGAGAATGTTGACACCATAGACTTTTTAGATACCATTGGAATTTCCTCGTATGCAGTCTTGCATATGGAATTAGCAGAATGCAAGAGGCCATGAACCCCAGAGCTTGCAATATTTTCCTTGCAGATAGCTGGGTTTTTGTGGCCAATAGTTTGAAGTAGGTTGTCAAATAAAACCTGTTTCTCTGGAGTGAGGAATGCCATCTGGGAAGTTGTGTTCAAGCTTGCACCCAGGAATACAATCTGTTGGCAGGGTACTAGGTGTGATTTCTTTTCATTGATGGTGTACCCCAGTGAGGTTAGAAGTTTATTTACAAATGCCAGATGTTGTAATAGCAAGTCCTGACTTTCTGCCTGAATCAGAGAATCGTCCAAGTATGGGTAAATTTGAATATTTCTCTGTCTGCAAAATGCAATGGCTGGAGCTAGACACTTTGTGAACACCCTGGGCGCAGTAGATAAGCCAAAGGGAAGTGCAGAGAACTGAAAGTGCATGAAGCCTGCCCTGAAACATAGGTATTGTCTGTAGGATTCTCTTATTGGGATGTGCAGGTAAGCTTCCTTTAAGTCTAGGGTTGCCAGCCAGGCATCTTTGGCTAGCATAGGAAGAAGCTGTTGAAGAGTTAGCATTCTGAATTTTGGAACCACCAGAAAGGTGTTGAGAATAGAGAGGTCCAGGATAGGACGCCAGGAGTTTTCTTTTCTGGGTACCAGAAAAAGTCTTGAATAAAAACCTTGTCCCCTTTGTTCTGTTGGGACAGGTTGAATAGCCCTGATACTGAGGAGAGAGAGAACCTGCTGTTGGAACTCCACCCATTGATCTGGAGGGAGTTCTGGCCAACCACTTGGGGTTGGTAGTGTGTGGAAGTGGAATCTGTATCCTCGGGAAACTATGTTCAAAACCCATTTGTCCTGGGTAATGAGTTACCAGTTTTTTGCATGCAGGGCAAGCTTTCCTCCTAAGGGAGCAAGTAGTTGAGCAGGGCTTGAAAGGGTTAAAGTTAAGTCATTGTGCCATTTCCCGTAGGGGGTGGCTTACTACTCCCTGCTTTGGAAGTGGGAGCACCCCCACTGCTTAGATCTGTGTGTAGCCTGAGACTGAAGTCTTGGTGGTCTGCTGTTCCTGGGTTTGGACTGAGAAGGCCTGGAAGGGACTGGAAAGGACCAGTTCTTTGAAGGCCAATGCCTACTGAATCTGGGAGGCTGTACTTGTAGGAAATCTTTAACAGTTTGCATAGATTTAGCTTTTTCATCCATCCTTTTGAGGACTTCTTCTGCTTTGTTGCCAAAAAGGCGGTCTTGGTTTAAGGGTGCATCCAGTAACTTAGCTTTAACATGATATGGCAAGTTTTGTTCCTTAAGCCAAGCATACCTTCTAAGTACAGACCCAGTGACAGCAGCCCTGCAAGATGCTTCTAAAGCATCAAAAACCACATTGCAAAGTATGTTTACCAACTTGTTCAGCAGAATGCATTAAATCTTGCAAGTCTTTGTGTTCAGCACAGTCAGGAACCGACATCATTTTCTGTTTAAGTAGTCCCATAATATGTTGCTGATACTTTAACATATGAAACTGTCAATTTAAAGCCCTAATGGCTAAAGTAGCAGAAGTGTATACCTTCTTACCCCATCTGTCTAAGGCTCTAGAATCCCTATTATAAGGGGTAGGATTTTTGGCATTAGTAACCTTAATGCCTTTTGGTCCTTGAAAATTGGTCTCTGGATCCACAGTAGGATTCTTGAAGAGGAACTTGTGAGAGTCAGGTACTCTGTAGTACCTGTCAGGTTTTCTGGGATCTGGAGGCAAAGTGTCTGGGGTAAGGCTAGATTCCAAGAAAACATCATCTACAATAGCCAGAACAGGAGGGATAGCTAGAGGCCTGTGTTGAGGCAGGAGTAAGAATTCCCTAAGTCTCTTTTTGGACTCAGAATAGTCCTGGCTTTCCCAGCGGAAATGCTCCCTAAGGGTATGCAGTTTTACCAAAAGAAAAATCTTCTGGAGGGGAAGCAGAGAGAATGGAATCCTCTGCAGCAGAATCCTCATAAGTAAATAAGGGCAAATCCTGGTAATCAGAAGGAGCAGAGATATCAGATTCCTGATCAGAAGAATAAGAAAGAAAATCAGTTCTAGGTATCTTAGGGGGGAAGGCTGGCTTCCCCTAATTAAGGTAATAAGGACTTCAGTCATTCTAAGCATTTGTTTTTGAGGCATATGGGCCTGAGTCTGCAGTTTAGGCATTGGTTTTCTAGGTGTAGTGCGAGTTTTAGGCCTGAGGAATTCTGTACTTCTAGTTGGAAATGATGCCGTCAGTTTAATACGAAAGTCTGTAGGCCTGAATACACCCTCAGAAGCCGGTGCCTGCACAGCGGCTCTGGACCCATCCAAGGTAGAGACATCCACAGGTTCCATAGTCGAAGAAACATCTTGCGGCATACCGGACTCCGAATGGGTCTCAGTAGAGGCCTGCAAATCTGTAGTAGCGGGTATCAGGGGCTGCGAAAGCACTTCACTTAGTACCGGCGGACTGGCGACTAGCTTAATGGAAGCATCGTCAGCAGTTTTGGACCTATGCAGTCTGTGTCTGTCTTTAAAGCCAGTGTGATTCTTGGCTTGATACCTGATCATCACAAATTCATATGGCTTCTGGTTTCTGGACATCAAACACAAAACTTTTCTAAGACAATAGTGTGACCTAGATCTGAAGTCTGCAACTGTCTGAAATGAATTTATGGTTGTACTCTCAAACTGGTAAGTGATGGTGATGACAGTAGCAGCTTATGTGATCCCGGGTACAAGAATACAAAAGAACAAAAATGATAGAGATGGAAAATTGCAGAAGCCACAATAACAGCAGTTAAGCCACTGCACATTATGCCAGTATCAAACCTAATACTTAGACAGTGTACTGTGGAAGTAAATATATACATTCTCAGTTTGGCAGTTAATTTCTTCTTTCAAAGTGGACTGCAAGAATTAAATAGTTTTCAAAGGGCAACCAGCATGGAAAATAAATGAATTTTGAAACTTAAGAGAAATAACTGACTGCAACAAGAATGATACAGCCAAACCTCCAGTACAGAAACAGATTTATTAGCTAATAACACTACTGGGACAAATCAGTGCAGTTCTTTTCAAGATGCTATAACTTCTGGTGACAAAATCCCAGTACTCTGGATTATGCTTGTGCACATTAAAACTGCAGCCAGTCAGCTCACCAGATTCACTATTTTATGTTAAAATACTGGCAGTAAAACATGTTCACAGATGGAGTTGTATAACCCAAAAGATACAATGAAATTGAAAACAAAATTATTTTGGGGAGATTGGTATAATTGTTAAGGTGTTTACCTTACAGACACAAGGTGCAAGGTTTGATTTTCACATGGGGTAATTAGTTTGGCTACAAATGGCCTTCAAGGCCAGCTAACCTAGCTGTAATCTATGAACCTATCCAAGGAGCTTAGTCTCCCCACCTCCATCTCATGATCTAGACTTTGAGATTTCCTGTTACGAAGGAGGTGGCTCTCAGATGTTTTGGAAATTACTTTATCTGCAGTACAACCCCAATGGTGGTAGATGGAAACACTTAAACCAACAATGGTTATCACTGTAAGTCTAAAGGACTGTCAAAACTGACCAACATCTGCAGGCAGACTTTTAAAAACATCTTCCAACTACAAACACAGTCCTTGAATCTCTTAATAAAATTCTGTTGGATATTTCTGAGAGATATGCACTATCCAAAGCAGATGAGGTTAAAATGTAAAATAATTCCTTGGACTAACAATAAACAGAAAGGATTTATCCAGACAAAACCACTTTAGCTAGCAGATCTAGGAGACTATCTCTCTCTCTCTCTCTGGAACACATACAGTACAATCAAAAACAAATACATAATGATCATACAGGTGAAATGGAAATTCTATATTACACGTCAGTGGTATCACGTAGTTAATCCAGCCTCTCTGGAAAACTATTAATAGTCTTAGTGATAAAATTTCACCAAAAACTCAGTGACATTTATCACACCAAGGAAACAGACAGTAGCTTTACACAGTATGTCTCACAGGTTTATAGGAGGTTACTAGGCTAATGGCCCAGCCATGCAAAAACCCATGTATACTAATTGACCATAGTTAGATGGTCATTGTTAGCACAGTGATTCTATGATTAGCACTGACTAACCCTGTCCATGAGGGACATAGGTGCCACCCCTGAGATGAATTTACGCTCACCCATCCAATTGTCAAGGATGCACTTAAATAGGTCATTGAGGAGCTTTGCTTCATGTGAAGTGGGAGCTTATTCCAGAAGAGTGGCAATCTCTGGGAGAAATATCTGTCTCTCCAACATGTTCAGTTAATATCACAGGCCAGGTTGAGATCCCTGGAGCAAGTGACTCTTGTCCCATTTGATTTGCGGATGTGCAGCATTTCCATTAGGGCAGCAACCTGTATAATACAGAGTACAGTGACAGGGCTTTCAGTCTTTTCATGTAAGTCACATTTTGGAAACCCTGTTTTTTCTTGCTTAGAAACCTCTGTGGTCTCTCCAGTTGCTGCAGGTGTCTGGTGATATACATATAAAAGGGAGCATTTTACTCAATTAGTGGTCTGATGAGGGTCAAGGATAGCTGAGCTATAACCTCCTTAGTTCTGGATGTGATGCCCTTACATTTGAGATGCGCAGTGTAGAAGGCTTTCCTTACCACTATGTACACATGGTGATCAAAGTATAGATTGCTATCAACCTGTGTTCCTAAGTCTTGCACCACTGCATTTGAGCTTAGACAGGTGCTACCTATATCATAATTAGCAGGAGCTACTTTTTGCCAAATGGGATAATGAGGCTTTTTTTTTTTGTTTAATTTTAGTCCGTGACTTTGGCACAAATCATTTGTCTGAGTCAGTCCCTTCTGTAATATTTTAACATCAAAGGTGGACTCAATGATTGCACTCAGTTTGCAGTCATCTGCAAACTTGGTAAGCCACAGTCCATCTACTTTCACCTGGAGCACAGAGAATAGGTTCCAAACAGCAGAGGACTCATCACAGATCTTTGTGGTACCCCACTGTTAACTGGTTTACTGGTGGATGTGGACTCCCCACCTTTGACAATGAACTAATGTAACCAAGACAAACAAGACAAAAAAAAAATGTTACCAAAAAGAAAGACACATCCAACACTCAAAATCAAAAAAATGAGCACTTCCATTCCTTTAAATAGTACACAGAACTTTGTCAGATAAAATTATCGTGGAAATACACCCTTAAATAAAAAAAAAGTTCATCCAATCAAAAAATAAAATCAATTAATAAACCAATCACACAAGATAGTAAAAGTTAAAATGTTACATAAAACTGCATAAAAATCCATTAGTCGATACTATGTAATGTATAGCCCAAAAAAAAAAAAACCTAGTAAAAATTAACATTTCAGTTTCTTAGAAAACAAAAATATTCATATTTTTTCCACTTTCAAAGATGGCAATCTGCTTATAGAAGTTCTATCACTAATCCCTGGAAATTGTGTAGCATTGGGTAAAATTTGCCAGTATGTTACCCTATATTCAAGACAGGATGACTAGTTTCCTCCTCTGTTGTTTATAACTACCTTTTCTAGAATGGAGAATACAAACATTAAAATTATGGGAATTATTTGCATGCCTATATAGTGCATTGGTGTTGTCCTTTTTGATTGCATAAGTGTGTTGGTAAATTCTCTTCTTAAGTTGGTTTTCATTCTTTCCTACGTAAAAGGCAGACCATGACAAGTTGCCATGTAAAACATCCCTCTTGTTACAATCAAAAATGCTTCATATGGGAAACACCTTATTAAAATTTCCTATTGTAATGTTAGTAGTCCCATAAATAAACCTGCATATACAGGTGCATGAATGTCCACAGCTAGTGGGGTTTGTCTTTATTGGCCTGAATCTGTCCATTAATCAACTTAAAAAGAAATGTCACAGGCATTCAGAATTGCCATATAGCTGAAACACCTAGTGTCCTTAAAGGGGTAATTTGCATTCATCCCATAAACCTCTTTTACAAGAGGTTTTAAGGAATCACACAGTGAAAACTCTAGTGTGGCTACTTTTTCTTGTTGGTTTTACTAGACTAGGAACTCAGAAAAAAAAAGCTATGTTGTTGGCCTGCTTAGAGCTCCAACAAGTTGCAAAGAACTCCTCTGCCAATTTCTAAAAAATCCTGCAAAGTCAGACCTTACTTAATACGATGAAAAATTGGTATCGGAAGATCCAAGGCCTGTAAGGCTGCTACATGATGGACATGTACTGCTTGCATGTCTGAGTGTTTCAGAAGAGACTGACAAAAGGAGTCCATCTTAGCCACAAAGGAATTTTCAGTATTTCAGCTGAAATATGCTGCCCTGTCTCCATGCATACCTTTCAACTTTCTAAATTTTCACAAAATGCCCAGATTTTGGCCTCATGTCTTGGTATGTTCCTCAAACAATTTCTGGTTTTCTTGCAAATCACTGAGGTTTGAAGTTACTAAATGTTGCGGCCTTTGTCTCTCCATTACTTTTGGCTTTGTCCAGATTTCCTGTGCTGAAGGAATGAGAGGTATGTTTCCATGGCATTTATTGTACTCTGTCAGAGTAAAAAGCAACAACTAATGAAGAAAAAGAGTCTGTACGAAACACCAAATAAGCAAATATGAACACAACAAGACCTGCCAAGGCTTGGCAACCGAAGTTCTCCTTCAAGAACAACATGAATCTTAAAAGTTTACTCCAAAAATAATTAATTTTCTGCTAGTACTTCTGTTACCTCAAATAGGATCGGAACTTTTTGTTGTCAGCATTGTAAGGCATGTAAATATATTGCCATGGTTAAGAGCTTTACACACCCCCTTACTGGCAAGGTCTATCAACCAAAATTCTTTGCTGATTGCTGTAAGGAGAATGTTATATATCTTGTAAGATGTAATGCCTGCACTAGTTTTTATGTATGCAAAACAAACAGAAGGCTGAAAGATCGCGTCTTGCAACACTTGAGTGACATTAGATTAAAGAATAATAGGAATGCACTATTTTAACACAAGAATACTTATCCTCGACATGCTCTTTCTTTTCTAGCACTGTAGATTTGTAGGCCGAGTATAAGAGGTGGTGATGTATGCAACTTTACAGAAGTTGCTGAAGCACAATGGATAGCTGACTTACAAGCCGATAAAACTGACTTACAAGCCGATAAAACTCCTGATCTAAATGCATTTCTTCCACTGAAGCCTGTATTGAGAGGACGCGAACTTAAACATTGAGATGTGATTGGATCTGATTTGATATTGGGTACGATGCCTTCTAACCAATAATATTTTAAATGAAGGTGGTGTGGTCCAAATTATATTGCTTGATTGGCTGATAGGCTATATTTAAGATTCATGGTTTTTATGAATGACCCCTCTGTGCGGAGTCTGCATGTCCTGCCTGTGGTCGCGTGGGTTTCCTCCGGGTGCTCCGATTTCCTCCCACATCCCAAAGACATGCTGTAGGTGGATTGGACACTCTAAATTGTCCCTAAGTGTGAGTGTGTGCATGTGTGTGCCTTCTGTGGAAGGTTGAACGCCCGGCTGGCAACTCTACACTGTAAAACTCCACTGCCTGTCATGAGCAGAAAGGTGATCTGCTGTGGCGACCCCTAACTGGGAAAAGCCAAAAGAAGAAGAAGGTTTTTATGAATGATGATTTGAAGAAGGACATCGCCGAAAGTGCTTATCCACTTTTATTTTTTGTCTATATGTGTGTTTTAGTCATATAGTTCTGACTAAATTTATGCTTTTATCAGTCCGAGCCTTGGCGGGTCTTGTTGTGTTTCTATGTACTCTGTCAGAAGAACCACATCTAGACTATTAAAATGTGACCTCTGCATTTGCCAAAGCTATAAAATGGAAAGAGGCCTGAAAAGATTTGCTAGAAACTGCTGATATATCCAAATTTATTAGGGTCAGACAGAGGAAACAGATGTAGAAACCAGAGAATGGTAATTTACCTCACTAGATTCGACATCCTTGGTCTATTACGTCACTAGTGGAGAGATCTTCCAACCTTTAGTTAGATCCTTTTTACAAATCAAGGTCCTCTTGCCCTTGCAAAATTATTTATGCCTATATCCCCTTTTTATGACTCTCCTGCAAGCAGATGGCTCCTCTGACTGCAAACCTTGCATGGCAGCCTCCTCCCATTTCTTCTTTGCCAGCAAGTCATGCCATGAGTACTCACTCTCAATTTCTAGATTTCTATAGTGCAACCTACATATATTTGGCACTCTAACTTGAGGTGGGACTCTTCTAAACAAAGCAAATGCTCAGAATCCAATTTCTTCTTTTATTTCTCTTTTTTTTACAATATCTGATGCCTGAAGTCAGAGACACTTTTCAGGATTGCATGACCCATAGTCCAGGAAGCAAGGTCTTCCACAGAACTCATTCACTATTAAAAAGACAATAAAATGTGATCAATATGATTATATAAGAAGTGGAATATTTATGACATTTCTCACCAAAACGTACCATTTGCCTACACAAAGAACTGAGGGTGAATGGACTGATTGTGCTTTTTATCTAGGAAGCATCCTTATATCCCAGTGCTTAAAAGGGCCAGCCCATGCCACAATGTCTGTGGAGGTCTGGAAGTCTTGTCAGGTAGGTAAACACTGCATATGGCTAATTCCCACATGTCATAAATACTACTGTAGCAATAATCCTTATGATGAGCAGCTCTTTTATCTTGCTGTGTGAAAGGAAATTTTTCATCTATGCTGAATCCAGCACTGCACTTAGGAAGAGTATTGTTTAGTTTCAAACTTAATCTGATTTCTTGTAGTTTATGGCTGTCCCCAGAGACTGAAATAATTCTAAAACAGCTATTACTATTCGTTTTTGCAAAAATTCATGACTTTGAATAACTGTCAGGCAACTGTCTGATAAAGAAATGTGGTTAGATGTTGCTTTTTGTGGAGAGGCCAGTGGCAGAATTGTTAACTAGAAGTTGAAGTCTGTAACTTGGAATCTCAACCATTATCAGTGGGAGGGTCTTGCTAAGATACAGAGGCAGGCATTCTCAATATTCAATGCTGTCATAAAATAGTTTTGTTCCGTGCAAGGCAGAACATTCTAGAGGATTATCATATTGAATTTCTTTGTTATAAATTGCTTCAGCACAGAAACCTCCAAGACAGATCTCTCTTTTGTGTGTGCGATTCCCAGGGCATAATAATGAATGTGTGTGCTGGCTGCCCTGGAAGCTATCATGATTCCCACATCTGGCATCTGGCACAGCTGTACCAGAGATCTGCCAATGGGGACATCCCTCACGGTCACCTAGCGGGGGATGCTGGATACGTACTGCAGCCGTGGCTGATGCCACCCATCAGAAATGCACACACACCGGAACAAGAACTCCATAATGAGGCACACGCACAGACCAGAATTACAGTAGAGCATGTGTTTGGGATGCTCAAGTCATGGTTCCGGTACCTGCTCACATCCGGTGGAGCCTTGCAGTACTCACCAGCTACATGTACCTAAATTGTCCTTGTATGTGCCATGCTACACAATATGATCCTGTGGAAACAGCTGCAGCAGGACCAGCATGGGGCAGGGCCACACAGCCTCCCATCATTGCCAAGGCCTGAACAGGCACAGAACAACCTGAGCCTGCCCGAGTAGGCAGAAGGAGGCCCAGTATGCCCTGGCCTTGGCAAAGAGGCAATGCATAGCACATACACTGACACAGGAGGGACCCAGGGAATAACACCTCTCTCTGATTCTCACATACAGTAAAAGGGATTCCAAACATTACACTACCTGTACCTAACCATGTGTAGGAAGTGTACTATGTGCATCTGACATAGGCAGCCCTACAGCACCACCCTCAATACTGGGACACCCACAAGGTAAGTGACTCACACATGCCAGTCGGGGGGGGGGTCACATACCCAACAACAGTCACAGCTAGCAGGACAGGTGTAGACAAACACAAACGAAGGCTGTGCTATGGCCTCTGAATGAGACCTATGGGTAACCTCCCCCCCAGGCCTACACAGACAGACTACAGCAGATCAGGCAGTGGGATGTCAGTTCTGAAGGGTAGGATGTCAGAAACTAATATGTAGGTAATTAAAAGCTAACATCTGTAGTACACTGGTATGCCTCTAGCCAGCACGAAAGGTAAGACTACAGACTGAAATGGAGTACCTGACATACCAGTACAGTCTTAGCAAATGTGTACAAGTGTCAGGTGTGCCCCCCCCCCCAATCTGATGTAGAAATGTAGTCACTAGTCACAGCCAGGTGTGCCCTGCTCCCAATCCTGTGTAAAAATGTAGAAATAGTCAGGTGTGCCCCCCCCATCCTACGTAGAAATATAGGATTAGTCAGGTGTGTGTCCCCACAATCCTGTGTAGAAATGTAGAAATAGTCAGGTGTGCCCCCCATCCCACGTAGACATATAGTAACAGTCAGGTATGCCCCCCACAATCCTGTGCAGAAATGTAGAAATAGTCAGATGTACTCCCCCATCCTATGCAGAAATGTAGTAACAGTCCATGCCAAATGATTGACAGATACCCTGCAGAGACAGCATGCTACCTGTAGGTGTACAACACAAAGGTCAGCACTGCAGTACAAACTACCTGGACTCGATCCACACATTCAATACAAATGTCCATACTGGGCATGCCCACACACTTAGAGTAATGAAGGCAATATCAGTCAACAACATACTGGAAGGTCATACTGGGCATGCTCACACACTTAAACACACGAAGGCAATGTCTGCAAACACCAGTGGACCAGACATATCTGGCAGCCACAGACATTAGTGCAGACACTCCTCAGTATGCACCACACATGCTTTGCACACACAGTGGATAGGAATACAGACATATATGTAAAGACACCACACTATAATAAGCCAAATGTAGACATACATAGATGTGTGGAAGAGGTGACTGTGACAAGAAGCCATCCAGGGCTTTCCCACCCAGCACACAGCTGAAGGATCACAACCACATGAGGGTCTGATGTCACACACTGCAGATACTAGCCACCAGTATCTGTCACCATTACAGAGTATGTGGTGCACATGCCAACTGTGCAACATGACTGTTCAAGGAAGTAGTCAGCTAGCAGCTGTATACACGTACCTGTGGAATATGACCCAGGTTGTGCCCACATGGCGTGTCAACCCCTAGATGAATGGGTTATGGCCCATGCACATGCAATACCCTCACATAGCCCTACTATGACAAGCCTGCTGAGGTCATCTACTGTGAAATACACCTTTGGGAGAGTTGTATTCCAATAATCTCTGTGGCGCATCCCAGAACTGCATACTGCTGTAGTGTGATAAACTAGTTAGGTAAGAGTTCTAACCCCAACCTTGCCAACTGTGTGTGTGTGTGTGTGTGTCTGTCTGTCTGTCTGTGTATAGAGCAATGCTTTTTAGGGTGGTCACACTCCCTACAATTGCAGTGCTCTACTTTGGTAAGGCTGCTGATGTCATCCACCTAGAAATACATCCCTGTAAAGGTTGTGGTTGTATTCCAATAATCTCCGTGGTGCATCCCATAACTGTGTACTGCTGTAGTGTGATAAAATAGTTAGGTAGGAGTTCAATTCCCAGACATGGCAACTGTTTGTGTGTGTGTGTGTGTGTGTGTGTGTGTGTGTGTGTGTGTGTGTGTTTGTCTTTGTAGACAGCAATGCTTTTTAGGGTAGTCACACTCCCTACAATTCAAATGCTCATCTTTGGCAAGGCTGCTGATGTCACCCACCTAGAAATACACCTCTGGGTAGCTGTAGTTCAGTAATCTCTGTAGCACATCCTGTAACTGCGACCTGCTGTAGTGTGATAAATTAGTTAAGTAGCTGTTTTAATCCCAGACATGGCAGGTTTGTGTGTGTGTCTGTATGACTCTGTCTGTGTACAGAGCAATGCTTTTTAGGGTAGTCACACTCCCTACAATTCAAATGCTCATCTTTGGCAGGGCTGCTGATATCATCCACCTAGAAATATACCTCTGGGTAGCTGTAGCCCAGTAATCTCTGTAGCGCATCCTGTGACTGCGACCTGCTGTAGTGTGATAAATTAGTTAGGTAGCACTTCTAATCCCAGACATAGCAGGTGTTTGTGTGTCTCTCTGACTCTGTCTGGGTAGAGAGCAATGCTTTTTAGGGTAGTTACACTTCCCACAATTCAAATGCTCATCTTTGGCAAGGCTGCTGATGTCATTCACCTAGAAATACGCCTCTGGGAAGCTGTAGCCCAGTAATCTCAGTACTGCGTCCTGTAACTGCGTACTGCTGTAGTGTGATAAATTAGGTAGGTAGCTGTTCTAATCCCAGACATGGGAGGTGTGTGTGTGTGTGTGTGTGTGTGTGTGTGTGTGTGTGTGTGTGTGTGTGTGTGTGTGTGTTGTGTGTGTGTCTGTCTGATCCTGTCTGTGTAGAGAGCAATGCTTTTTAGGGTAGTCACACTCCATACAATTTGTATGCTCTACTTTGGCAAGGCTGCTAATGTTATCCACCTAGAAATACACCTCTGGAAAGGATGTAGCCCAGTAATCTCTGTAGTGCGTGCCATAACTGCGTACTGCTGTAGTGTGATATAGACCTCTGTTAGGGATTCTATACTCAAGCATGTCGGTTGTGGATGTTTTGTGTGTGTTTCAATGTCTGTGTAGGGAGCAATGCAATTTAGGCTAGTCACACTCTGTACATTTCCAATGGCCTACTTTGGCACTCCTGCTGATGTCATCCAATGTGAAATACACCTTTGGGGAATAAGTTCTCCAGTAATCCCTGGGGTGCAGCCTACAACAGCTCCATGCTATAGTGTGATATAGATCTCTGTTAGGGGTTCTATACCCAAACATGTCAGTTGTGGATGTTTTGTGTGTGTTCTAATATCTGTGTGGGGAGCAATGCATTTTAGGCTAGTCACACTCAGTACATGTCCAATGGCCTACTTTGGCAGTCCTGCTGATGTCATCCAATGTGAAATACACCTTTGGGGAAGGAGTAATCCAGTAATCTCTGTGGCGCGTACTATAACTGCATAGTGCTGTAGTGTAATAAACTAGTTAGGTAGGGGATCAACAACCAGACATGACAGGTGTGTGTGTGTGTGTATTTATTTATAACTTGTATCCTGTGTGGAGGAGTGTGTGACACCTGGGCCCAATGTGGGGTGGGTTTTGCAAATGTCTTTTATGGTGGGCCTATATCACAATGTCCACTGTACAGAGATAACAGATGTGAAATAATCAAGAGGCTGGGGTGCAAATCCATACCCATACATGTGACATCACGGCCAGGAAATCACAGTTAGCAACCCCAGTATTACACAGAACCCACTCTCAACTCATGTCACATACACACACACACACACACACACACACACACACACACACACACACACACACACACACACACACATGCCAAGGCAACAGCCAATGTGCATGTAGTACACTGCATATTGGTGACTGATAGTAACTATGGAGTGACTGCAGTGCCCTACAGAGGGCATGGCACACTGCCCATCTGTCCCATAGGCACATACATGCAGACACTGCACCTTTCCCATGTTCCCCATTGGACACTTGCAACATCTGTGGTGCCATCACATGTGACCCACAAAGGACATACCATGCCTGAAAACATGCCCTGTATGGACAGATGCCACTGATGCCAGGGAATGCTTTTAGCATGCTGTTAATGTAGGTGCAGGGTTAACCTGCTGTACATTACCAGTTCCTGCCACAGGTGGCAAAAACTGGCACATCTGATGATAATCTGTGTACACAACACGGGTCGAACACCCAGTGGCGGCTGGTGACTTCAAATCAAAGGGGGGGCTGCAGGAGACAGATGAATGGGTGGGGTCAATGGGAAGGGGTGTGACCAACTAGAAAGGGGAGGAGCTATGCTCAAAAACACAAAAACTATAACTTTAATTAAATACGCTGCCCTGGGTGCCAAACCATCATTATGAGAGTCCAATCAAGACAAAATGAAGTGTAGAAGAAAAAAAATATTTCAATGCATTGGCTGCATGACAGCTTACTTAATATCTAGATAGAAACAAAAAGGTTGTGAGGCATGAAAAAATAAATTACTTTTTAAATACATTACTGGAATGCCAGTCAAAATTATGTATAGGAAAAACAAGCAACACTCAACTCAAACCACTTCTCCTTGCACTGCAGTTCTAATTATAATTTATATTCAGCTTTATTAAAGTACTAAGTAAAATGCTGAAAGTAGCAATCTCTGTGATACCCCCACTTGTAGAAATGTTTCTTATACAAAAAAGACCTGCTGCCTGACAACAACTATCTACTTGTTTCATGGGGAAAACATGATCAAAGTAAAAAATGAAAAGCAAACAAGAAACAAGCTCAAGATACATTGCTTACAGGATTACTGTACAGGTAATGGACCACACATGATAAATTGGCATTCTGTTTGGTTTACAGGTAAAGACTGCAGAGATGACTGCAAGTCTCCAACAAATGTAATGAGCTTCTTAAAATAATGTACTCCTGTCCTTTATTACAAATACTGTCATATGCATTTCAATACCCAAAGCTTATACATTATCTAGTTATGTAAGTATTCTCTGCATGGCAACAACAGAAAGGCTTTCAATGTTGGCAATTCTTTAACAGTATGCTTATTAAAGCTTACTTGCATCTTACAATCTCAGACAAGCTTACCTGATGGTCATTAAAGCATCGCTACTTAAACACAGAGAAACAGGCACTTTCTGAGTAATAATAAGCATAAATCAACAGTATGAAAATATGACAGAAACCAGAACATTCTGCAAAATCAAGGACAGTATAAAAGTAGCACTTGTGTCTACCTTGGATGGGGGGACACTCTGCACATTTACACTGCATAACTACTCCTTGCCTTGCTTGAACACATCCAGAGTCACTACATGGGGGAGGTGGGGTGCAACAAGTATGTCGCAATTTGAAATGTCTCTGGCTGACTGTGATGGCCCTGGCACATTTGTCATACCTCTCAACCTCAGAACAAGAAATATGGGCAGAGCCATACATAGAAGTGGGACAAAAGGCCCAAAAATAAGGACAATTTTTAAATATTGCTCTTATAAACTTAGAAAGATAATAGAATAGCAGGTCTTGCATTAGTATGAATTTTTTGAAAGGTATGAAATCAGAAACTCAAATGTCTGTCATTATTTTCTAACTTCAGTCTTTAATGATTTGCCACTAATTTGCCAAAAAACACAATTTTATGAAAAACGGACCAAAAATGTGATGCAAAAATATAAAATAGCCACACAATACAGCTGGGAACCTGTCAAACAAGGGGCACCTTTTTAATATTAGTACCGCTAACTTGAGCAGCTGACAAAATAAAAGAATCTACAAGCATTTCTGAAATAAAAGTAATTTATAACTCTGATATTACAGTTATTTCTGAATTGTAAGCCCTCCACGTTTTCTTCCAAAATTGCCGTTTTGCGGTGTGATTATTAGGGGAAGAGCAACATTTTGAGCCAAAATTGGGGACAGTTGAGAGGTTTGGAAATGCCTAATTCTATAAAGCAATTTATTTGCACGTATCTCTCAACCTGTTAATGCAGGAAATCTGGACAAGGCCAAATATACTGGGGGAACATATAAACAGTACTATAAATTGTTGTATAAACAGAAAATTGATGGGTCTTGCTTTAGCATGCATTTTTCTGAAGGTTATGAAGTATGAAACTCGGTGTCTGTCATTATTTAGTGACTTAATTCCTAAATTATTTGCCAGAAAACCACACATTTTTGAGGAACAAACCAAAAATAAGAAGCAAAAATCTCTTCATTCTGTGAAAATCTGGACAGTTGACAGGTCTAGTTCAGCTGGGGCTGTCTTTGAGTTTGCCTCCCTTCCCCCTCACAAAATCATGGTCGAATGGAGCCTCCCCTCTGCAGCCATTCCAATGAACCATTACTTGGCTATTTCACCCCATTTACCATAAACACTAATGTGCATACTGCTTTACTTCTGCGATGATTTAGACTTCATTTGAAAGTTTTATTTTGCATTTTACAGCACAAACACTAAGGCATCTGCTAAATAAAGCAATGCAGTCTCACAATGAAAACAGACTTAGCATTAAAACTTCTCTGCCCTTGAAACTCACATTCATTGAAACCCACATTCAAAAAAAATACATTTTGCCAGTGGGAGATAAAGATTAACTTTGGGCCGTTTCAAAATCATAGGCCCCTTGCACACGAAACATACACATGGTCTTTGATACTCCTTCCTGATTGTATTAAATTATATTCCTTTTACAATATAGTACAGTTGTTAGAGGGCTTGTTGCCTCACAGCAAGAGGTTCTCCCGTTCGATTCTTGGCTGGGGTGCGGGGAGTGCCTTCTGTGTGGAGTCTGCATGTCCTCCCTGCGGTTGGGTGGGCGTTCAAAAGACATGCATAAATGGGCGGGCCTTTGTTGAAGGTTGAACATTGAGCTGGCACCTCGGCATTCGTCAAAATCTACTGCCAATCATTAGCGGACCGGAGTTCCACTGTGGCGACCCCTAACCGGGAAAAGCCGAAAGACAATAGTTGTTAGAGGGTGTTTTAAATTTGTTTTGAACATTTTTCCAGTAAACAATGAAACAAAATGCATGCACCAATAATGACAAAACTGCCCAATTCAGAACATTTCTATCATAAAAGTCTACTCAAACTTCTACAGTCCACCAGTATCAGTAAATATGCACAATCTCTGAAGAAGTAAAAGTCATCTAAATAATTCCACATTAAAGAAATCTGTAACAAATGAAGAGGTTGCTGCTAGCAAACAACATTATATTTCATTGTTTCATCTACAAATAAAGCGCATGTTGCCCTTGAGGAATAAATTGCCTAAGTTGCATTAAAAAAACTATAAGCTAGTAATATTGCAATAGGGAATGGATGGCAAACTGATAACAGGTTCATAGTTATTAGGTATCTTCACCAAAAAGAAATGTGGCATTCACCCCCTTTACAATGCAGTTGCTGTGTGCCCTGCTCCGGTGCTTGTTTAACACTCTGTGTTCCAGTCTGTCCCTGCGCCAAACACCTGCATTTACACAGTCGGATGACTCTGAACAGTAGTGCAAACTAAAGAATTAACTTAAACACCTCCCAGAGAGACTCTTTCCTTTGTAAAGACAATGAAACTCTGTGTTCCAGTCTGTCCCCGCGCCAAACACCTGCATTTACACAGTCAGATGACTCTGAACAGTAGTGCAAACTAAAGAATTAACTTAAACACCTCCCAGAGAGACTCTTTCCTTTGTAAAGACAGTGAAACTCTGTGTTCCAGTCTGTCCCCGCGCCAAACACCTGCATTTACACAGTTGGATGACTCTGAACAGTAGTGCAAACTAAAGAATTAACTTAAACATCTAGCAGAGAGTCTCTTTCCTTTGTAAAGACAGTGAAACTCTGTGTTCCAGTCTGTCCCCGTGCCAAACACCTGCATTTACAGTCAGATGACTCTGAACAGTAGTGCAAACTAAAGAATTAACTTAAACACCTCCCAGAGAGACTCTTTCCTTTGTAAAAACAGTGAAACTCTGTGTTCCAGTCTGTCCCCGTGCCAAACACCTGCATTTACACAGTCAGATGACTCTGAACAGTAGTGCAAACTAAAGAATTAACTTAAACATCTAGCAGAGAGACTCTTTCCTTTGTAAAGACAGTGAAACTCTGTGTTCCAGTCTGTCCCCGCACCAAACACCTGCATTTACACAGTCGGATGACTCTGAACAGTAGTGCAAACTAAAGAATTAACTTAAACACCTCCCAGAGAGACTCTTTCCTTTGTAAAGACAGTGAAAGTATGTATTGATACTGACAGATACAAATTCCAACTATTTGTTTGTTTTGACTCGCCTAGGATAGGCAAGCTTCTCAGGTAGGATAGCCAGCAGCCAACCCCCCCCCCCTCAGGCTTTCACTTCTTTTCTTTCTTTTAAATAATCCATACTCCCTATCCTCCATCCTACATACTCTGGTTCTACCTCACGTCCCCATAGCCTGACATAACTAGTAAGGGACCTTTCCATTGCTATTACGTGACTGCCCACTAGATGGGGTCTTAATCTGTGCTTTCTGTATTGTACTCCCTTCCCTATTTCTGTATCCTTACCTCCTTCACTCACTCCCAGTTTCCTCACACTCACTTATTTACCTACTTTCCTTCAGTCCTAAGGTATCCTTATTCTGTTTCTTCTCCTCTAATTATCCTGACTTTCTTCCCACTGGCCTCTGAACTTTCTTCTACAGTCTCCCATGTTTAGACTCACCTTCTGGATTTCTCTCACTTCACTGATTGTCTTCCTCCACACTCTCCTCTCTTGGCTCTACCTGCTCCGTTCACCCTGCGGGCTCACTCTGCTCCCCTACCCTACCCCCAATTCCCACCCACCCCCACTACTCCTACATTTAACCCTCTAGTAGACACACCCCCACCATAACTAAACCAGTCAAACAAACCTGATCTTTAACACTTTCTTCCCCTTTCTTATCACACCACACCCACTCATTACCTAACTTAACTACTCCTCTACCTCATACAGTCAGACTACTACTTCTTATTTATTCTAGAATCTAATCCCACAATTCCTCTCTCTTCACCCTTACCTTTTAATATGCATACACTATTAACCCCTTCACAACTCCAATTATTGATCTGGACCACACTTCTACCTCCTCTAGTCACTACCTATCTCTTAACTTCATATGAACAACCTATCTACTACTCCCCTATATTTCCCTCCTTACACACATCTACACCTATATTACCTTTCTCCACAACATCCCTAAATCTAATTTACAAAGTAACTACCTACTAGCTAAATACCATAGACTAGTACACATCAAGTTTAACAACCCCAAAACTAGAAAAGTACTTGACTACTTAGCTAAGCCTCTCCAGCCTAAACATTTAATACTCCTCCATGCACTATTGGACGGGGACATTCATCCCAACCCTGGCCAAAACCATACCCATACCACAGTAAACAACAACCAAGATAAAACTAGTACCCTATCACATACCAAACCTACCAACTCACAGTCTATAGCTCACCTCAATATACGTAGTATTTATAACAAAATTGCTCAAGTTCATGCCCTCCTAGATATCCACCAATTTGACATCCTCTGCTTATCTGAAACATGGCTAAAACCTACCATTAAAGACAATGAAATCACCCCACATGGGTATAATATCATGAGACAAGATCGCTCAGCCAAAAAAGGAGGAGGTGTTGCTATCCTATATAAATCTAACCTACAAATCAGCTCTATATATCCTGACCTACCCCTAGATAATAAAGTCAAAATTACTAGCTTAAAACTCCAAGTTAACAAAAGTAAAGCTATAAATATCATTTGTTTATATCTTCCCACAGGAAATAACATTACCACTCTTGAAAATATCCTTAGCTGGCTCTCCACAAATCTCCCATAAGAAACAATTATCCTAGGCGACCTAAACATCGACTGGAATTCGTGTAATAGTACAAACCCCACCTCCCATATAAACCTATATGGCTTCTCACAACTTATTAGCAGCCCTACCAGAACTAATAAAATCAATAACCACGAAACTACCTTAGACTAGATACTTACTAATAGTCCCCAACAAACCTATAAATCGGGTACCCTTCCAGATGATCTAAGCGACCACTCACTAACTTATGTTATTAGGCATAAAACTAACCTAACTTTACCAAACAGTATCAGAACATTACGTTCAAAAAAGCAATTTAACTCAGAACTTTTCCAAACAGAACTTAAACAATGTAATTGGTCCCCACTAAAATTTCTTCCTCTTAATGAAGCAGTAGCGTACTTCAATGCCACATTCTTATCCATCTTAGACCATCATGCAGCTACTTGTAATATTAGAACCAAAGCTAAACCAGCCCCCTGGCTCACCAACAACACTAGGCAAAAAATAATCCTCAGAAATAAATCCTGGGCAAAATGGCGCACTACTAAGAATCTAACTGACTGACAAACCTTCAGAGAACTTAGAAACAGTACATAAAAAGACATCCTCACAGATAAAAAGAACTATTATCTTCTGTTTCAACAAACCTCTAACAAGCAACCTAAAAAATTCTGGACTAGTATTAACAATCTTCTATCCCCAGGCCAATCTGTCACACCCAACCCCCAAGGCTGTAACCCTGATAATCCCACACAAACAGCTAATGCCTTTAATTCATTCTTCACAAATACTATCCAAACTCTTGCTACTCACCTATCTCCCGATACGTTAAAGCTGCTTACATCCTCTGCTATTCCACCCCCTTCATTTCATTTACAACCAGTTCCTACTTCCTTTATCTCCTCCCTTCTTCATAAACTAAAACCTACCACCCCCTCTGCAGACAAACTCCCTGCTGAGTTCCTCCATATAGGAGCTAAAACTATCACCTATCCCATCTCTATCCTGATAAACAGATCTATACAAGAGGGAACTATTCCTGCTATCTGGAAAATATCCCATATCATCCCACTACACAAAGGGGGGAACTCCAACGACTTTTCTAACTACCGCCCTATAGCACTACTATCCCCTATTGCAAAGATATTGGAAAAATGCATACATAAACAACTACTAAACCACCTTCTCCAAAACAACCTACTAGCTAATTGTCAACATGGATTCAGACCTTCCCACAGTACCACCACTGCATTGCTCTCCTTCACAAACACCATCAACTATAACCGCAACAAAAATAATCTATCATCTGCAATCTTCATTGACCTGTCCAAAGCTTTCGATATGCTTAATCACCAACTTCTTCTGCACATACTCAATTCTCTCTCGCTTGACCCTCCTTCCTTAACTTGGTTCACATCTTACTTAGAAAACCGGCAACAGGCAGTTCTCTGGAAAAATTCACTATCAAATCACCTTCCTATCTCCATAGGAGTGCCACAAGGCTCTATCTTAGGCCCACTTCTGTTTTCCATCTTTATTAATGACCTGCAATCAGCCATCCCAACTGCTACCTGCATTCAATATGCAGATTATTCTACCATAATCTGTACAGCCACCTCTCTAACTGAACTCCAAACTATTACCCAGAAAGCTTTTACCATTTTAGAACAATGGTTCTCTCACCGCTGTCTGCTCCTTAATCCCAAGAAAACTAAACTGCTACTCTTCTTACCAACCCGAAAGTCTGCCCCTATACACTTCACTCTCACTTCCAATAACAATACTCTAATTTCTCCTGACCCTACCACTAAACTATTAGGAATAACAATAGACAACAATCTCAACTTTGATTCTCATATCAACACTACAATAAAATCAGTTAACAAAAAAATTGGATCCCTATATAGAATCAAACCCTTCCTTACACCAGCAGCAAGGACCACAATAGCCAGAATGCACCTAATCTCGACTCTTCTCTATGCCTCACCTATATTCACCAATCTCTCTAAAAACAACCTTAATAAACTAACAACATCCTATAATAATATTGCTAGATTTGCTACAGGTTACCCTTTCAGAACCCATCACTGCTTGAACCTAAAACAACTAGGCTGGCTTGAACTTCCTAACCACCTTGTACTTCAACAGCTCACAATAGCCCACAAGACACTCTACCAACCCTGCAAAACCCCAATACTCTCTAGCCTCATTACACCTTATAATAACCTGAAACACCTATGATCTTCAAACAAACTCCTAATCTGTACTACTAAACCCAATAATTCAGCAGGTGACTGCCTGTTCTCCAATGCTGTTGGTAAAATATGGAACAAACTACCCTCTAATATCTCATCTCTGACTTCTCTTCCACTATTTAAAAGGAATCTAAAACTATACCTCAATAAACACTGGTTATGCTCTTGTACTAACCCAGACTAATCTGTTTCTTTTCTTTTCTTTTCTTTTCTTTACTCACCTACTCTCCCTATATTTCTTATACCTTCCCCTTAACACTTCAATACACTCTACCAATTTATAATTCTTCTATGTATATATGTTTTGTAATTACTATGTATTAGTCTATAAATATATATTCTTGTCTAAACATTGTATTAGCGTTGCAATTTGCACATCTTATGGATAAAAAAAAAAAATCCTGTCAGAATAATATCTGTTAAAACTTCTATTGTAACTTCTTTATAAACCTTGTAATTCTTACTGGAGCTTTTCTCCCCGGGCATCTACTGAAAATGGACATATATCCAGCTAGACTAGCCCGGTCAACAAATGTAAAATAAAATAAAATAAATAAATAATGCATTTACCTACTGTGGGAGTAGAACCCACAGCCTTCTGCATCAAAAGCAAGTACATTACCTATTGTGCTATTAACAATGCAAGCAGACTCGGCATAAGTAGCACTAAACTTTTCTTCCCCTGCAGCTCTCAGCTTCTTGTAAAATCTACTTGACACTCAACTGCATCTCTGAACTTTGCAGCACAAGAAATCTGGAAAAATCCAAAATTGGGGGGGGGGGGGCAAAAGACCAAAACATAGGGACACATTTTAAACATTGCTTGCATAATGTTGGAAAGTTGTTAGAATAAAATGCTGTGTTACCACCATACATTTCACTGCTAAGTACTGAACCCAGGACCCTGTGCAAAACACTCAAAGCAACATACCACTATGCCAAATCATCTGTTTTATGAAAAAAAGGAAGACTGAAACTTAAATGGCTACCATTTAGTGAATTCAGTTCTCACCATAGCTGTCAACATCTTAGCACAAAACACCTGAACAAAGCCAATAATGGGGGAATACAGCCCCCAAACATATTTAGTGAGTTCAGTTATCACCATAGCTTTCAACCTTGGCACAAAATACCTGGATGAAACCAATAATGGGGGAATACAGTCCAAAATATAGGGACAAATATCCAATGAGGACACCAGAGCAACCTACACAAACACAGTGAGGACATGCAGACTCCAGACAGAAGGCACCCTAGCCAAGAATCAAACCAGACAACCTGTAGCTGCACTACTGGCTGTGTTAAGTAACAAAAATACAGAAACCACAGATTTTATGAGGAACAGAACAGAACAAATATGAGGCAAAAATCTGCAAATGTTTTACAAATGGTGGTGAGTAGGGAATTCAGGCTCTTGAAACTTGGGCCCAAGGTACAGGGTTCAAGCCTTATTCTCTACCCACCAGCATGTAGCAACTGGGGCATTGTACACACACACACACACACACACACACACACACACACACACACACACACACACACACACACACACACACACTACCTGCAGATCCTCCATGAACAAAGTCCTGCAGAAGCCCTATGATTCCCCGCAGCTCCTCCATGAGCTATTCTGTCCTCTGCAAAATCCTGCAGCAGCCTGATGTTTCCTGCAGCTATTCTGTCCTCTGTAAAGTCCTGCAGCAGCCCGATGATTCCCCACAGCTCCTCCATGAGATATTCTGTCCTCTGCAAAGTCCTACAGCAGCCCAATGTTTCCCTGTCCTTCATAACAGCCCGCACAGGCTTTCTGGGTCTCCCCGTGAGATGTGAGTAGGCTGGAGCCTCCAGCCTGCGGGCGATGCAGTCTGGTGTTCTTCCAGCCTGTGTGGTCACCACCACACAGACCTCTGGGCTGGCAGGGTGGAGTTCCCTGCCTTCCCTATCTGGACTGCCTAACAGAGCAGTCTGGAGTTCTGGAATGGCACGCATGCATGTGGAGTTCTGGACTGCCTAACATAGCTGTCAGAGGAACTAAGCACATATGCGTGGTTCCGGGACTACTCGTAAACTTTTTTTTAAGTTTATATTGCCTACAGTACTGGGGGAATTTGTCTACAGTAGTGGGTTTATTCCTTTTACAGGTGGGGGGGCTGCAGTCCTGCAGTCCGATAGCACGGGCCGCCCCCTGCCAACACCGCAGGTACAGTTCTACATGTCACTGTACATGCATGTGGGAGGTGTGCACATCCGAGACACCATCCATGTCATGGGCTAGGGAACACATACATGGCAAACGATGCACAGCATTGGCCACATGCAATAGTTACCCTGGTGACTAGATGGTGGATACAATACCCACCTGTGTGGGCAAATGCAGAAACCACAGGCCTGAGCCACAATGCAGACCATTGTCAAGTGGCCTGATGCCAAGGTATACCCATCACCTAGCCTTGTATAGCTATCCTGCAAGTCAACCACCACATACTCGTGCAGAAATGCACCCATGCATGTTAGTACTGGCACCCTGTGTGTTTGTGTGTGTGTTGTATGATGTGTATGATCACATCCACACTTGCTACAACCCCCAGTGGCATACTGAAGCATGGTGTCTGATGTCAGACACCTCCCCATACCCTTTGCCCATATAACCTCCGTATGACCCATGTGGTGCATGTGATATCTGCACAGTAATGTGTTGTGGCAATCTCACTAGGGATGAGCTGTATCCCTGGCCCTGCCAAGTGTGTCAATGTGTGTGCATCCCTGTGAGAGTGTGGCTCAGGCACTTGTACATCACGTACCATATAGCTACCATATCCCTGTTGCAGATGTCACTCACCATCACATATATGTTCTGCAGACTCCACAACAGGTAACCTTTGTGGCGCGTCCAACAACTGCATAGGACTGTGATAGCACTACATAGTCATCAGGGGTTTGATACCCTGTGCTGGTAGGTGTGTGACACAAACATGCTTAGGTTTTACTCTCCCACCCCTCCCTGACTTGTCAATGCCTCAGTCTGCCTCTCTCACTCCCTCACTGGTGGATGTGGAGACCTATACCTGTTTTTCTTAGGCAGCAGCATGCGTATTTTAGGTAATGCTCATGATCAGCTGATGGTCTCTGCACAAATTGCAGCCCTCCCCTAGCTGATTGCATGTGGAACAGCTGTGGTAACATTCCCATATCCAATTGCATGGAAACGCACTCCAGTATCTAGGAACATCATGTTTGTGTTGGTCCTTTTCATTCACTGTGAGAAGGAACTTGTTCTGTTGTTTGGCAAACAGCATCTCAGATGGAGTGGGGATTTACCTCTGACAACATACACTGTGGAAACAGAATAAAACACACAGGAGGGGGATGTGCCTGACCTGACTACAGACTATAAGTGTTGCTATACTGCATTCAGAGTAATGTTGGTTTAAAAGGGTGTATGCGGATATGGCCGTCCTACATGTATTAATACCTGCCATGTCAGTTTTATGTTTACGAGGACTCCCCATCTGTAGGATCATCTGCAGACTGGGCAGTGTGTGGTGCCTTTGGTGTCATGTGTTACCCACAGAACATGTATCTGTGAACTGCAGAAGGTAGTGGGTGGATTGCAGTCTGTAGATGGTGAAAGCCATGACAGTTACTGACTTCATATCACTCATAGGACATATGTTGCAACTAACCCTGTTACAACAGTAAATGTATGATGTTATCACAGCAACATGTCAATATTGGCCCTGTGTGTGTGCTTCCAGCCACAACTCAGTCAACCTTTGTACATATGTCATGCATTAAGAGGTGCATATGTGCTGTACACCATAATTAGCGTCATCATATCTGATAACAAGCCAGTGAGATATAAGACTGCTACACATGTTATGTGCAGTAGGGGCTATATTTGATGACATAACCTGGACATACTGCGGTTGTTTGTACAGTACTGAGGTCTGTGTACTTATGGTGAATGTTGACAGTGTTTGTATTGTTAATATGTACCTTGCCCTGTGTACAGACTGTGGTAGTTGTCATCGTCTTAGGTCCCATCCTATCTGATGTTACATGCTGCTCCAGTGAATGTTACCATATTGGCTTACATATTTGTAGGGCCATACACACACACACATGTCCCATACCAAAGTCAACCATCAGACCAAACTGTGTAGTAGCCCAGTACATGTAGGGTTAGTGTGTGAGTGGCACATATGAGGATGGTGTCGAACAGATAGCCCATATACTGTAATATCATGCTAGCTTGCCATATGTGGCTGTGTTCTCATTGGTTGTGGTTATGCACTTTCACACAGGTGTGTGCTGTGACATGCCTGTACAGCCTGCTATATATGCAGGTACATGTGCATTCCCCCATAGGAGATGTAGGCCAGTGTAGAGCCAGTCTTCCTGTAGCCTACACAGTGCATTGTTACATGCCTAGAAGCTTAGTGAACTTACCCAGTGAGATGTCATGTGCAGATACTTGCCAGACGTACTGCTGCCGGGCCTCCATTAACAGTCATGTATATCAGACAGAGCAGTGCTGTACAGATGCATGATAATATCTAGTGGGTACAATGTGGCCATGGCACCCCTGCACCAGCGGTTATTATGTGTCAGGCCAGACAGGGGTGTGTGAATGCATAACCTATGGTGGCATATGTATACCAGTCATTCTGTGTTATACCCATGTTCATGGCTGTTAACATCCATATTGTCAGGCATGGTACACATGTTTTGCATTAAGGGGTTCTGTGTAAACCTCTGGACTGTACAGAGTGTGTCAGAATGCCCACACATATTGGCCAATATATCTGCTGCAGTCAACAGGGGCAGTACGTGCTAGCAGTGGTACTTTACTATGATGTCCTTAGGATGTCTGTCAGTAGCCAATGGCACACATGTGGAAAGCAGATGTGACCTCTCACACATACACCATGTCTGTGAAGACAATCCCAATTACAGTAGTAATGGTATATAGAACTGTAATAGTACACAAATAAAGGTTTTCCATTTCTGCAAACCTGTGTGTCGTGTTTTGTCCTATAACCTCTCTGTGGGTATATGTTGCAGGCAATGATTGTCATTTGTATGGGTGGCCCATACAGTGTCCTGGTGTTCAGGTGTGAACTGTAGGCATAGTGACTGTTCCATATTTTGTGCACCTTCTACATATGTATCTTACTGTACATATCTCTGCATGTGTATGTGTAGTCACATGTATATCTATATGTATATCTGTATCTGCATATATGTGTCTGTGTATATGTATCCTGGGGATGTTGATAGCTTCCACATTTTACATTTCCTGTGGGAGACAGACTGTACTGCATGACATGTTACCAATACCAGCTTGATATCATACAGGTGGGATGTAGTACTGTTAACATCTTGTGCCCATGTCATGTCAGGTCCTGGTTATGGGATCTGCAACACTTGGTAGTGTATTGCAGGGTGGATGTGTTTGGCTGTGGGGGGGTATGCCTATTTGTACAAGATGTATATTGTTTGGGGCCTCTCAACCCCATTAACGGTGCACGTGGACTTATTTGTTTTTATTAATCTACCATTGCTATCTACAGATGTATGGCCACATATACCTATATAGATTTATATATATGCTTACATATATATGACTATGTCCGTATATACCAAAATAGATATATATCTGTGTACATATATGTACCTTGCTGTGTATATGTAGACATATAGATGTAAACATATATATGTGTCGATGTAGGTATTTGCATGTATATATGTTCATATATATTTATATTTATGTATATATTTCTAAATATATATATATATATATATATATATATATATATATATATATATGTTGACATTGACATATATAGATATGTTCTATTTGTTTAGATATTAATATATTACACACACACATACATCTAGATGTTGGTATACATTCTCTATACTGTTGCATGACTGGGCTGGATGATACGTTTCTGAAAACATCAGATTTATGTATGTCTGTCATGGCTTAGTGGTAAATCACTTTGTCTATGGTGTGCATGGTCCTGGGTTTGAGCAATGCAGAGGCTATTTATTTTGTTGCTGGGCAGAACACGGGCCATTGGATACAGAGTGACTAAGGCACTTTAAAGCAGTTGTAAGTGGGTTTGCATGGAGCTAAGTGCTGCTAACTTCTGGTTACAGTTTCTGATACTCTGTTAACTTCTGAATTGCTTAACCTGTTTAGGCAGTGCTTACCCCAATGCAAACAGACTTAAATCCACTTACTGCTGCTTAAAAGTGCTTACTCATGATTACCTCCAGGCTAATTTCTTTAAAAGAAAAGAACAAGTGGTTGATAAGAAAGTGGTGAAAAAAGTGGCACAAAGAGGGAAGGACAGTAGGGAAAATAGCCAGGGATGTGCAGGAAGAGTGTATAGAAGGTCCATAGCTGCCCATTTCTTCTACAGCAATAGCTGTGCATATACACTGAATTTGGAGGTAGATTTGGGCACTCAAACCCTGGGTGGGGGTGAGGACATCAATAATTAGTTGCGATTTCAATTAGACCGGATTACTTGTGTCCAGTGGACACGTGCAAAATGGACAGCTATGTATGGGGCGATATTTTTTTGTGGGAACAGATTGCCCTTTTTTTTCAGGTGAGAGTGGGATGTTGGGGAGAGGTAGTAGGTAGTTGGGGAGAGGTAGTAGGTATATTTGGGGAGGCAGATTGGGTAGGTTAACAGACAAGACAAACAAGATGCATACAGGGGCGGTATATGACACATGTGGGGGATAAACACCTTGGACAGGGAGGGGTGTTTGGAAGTCGCAAGCCCATGAGCTCCCAAATGGAAGCAGTGGGACTGAGGTCCCCACCCATGGGCAGTTACCACTGCACCTTCACGGCCCAAAAGGTGGCTGCGCTGGGGGCTGGATTGGAAGGGCAGGCTCACCCTCTAATTGCGCCACACAGCTCTCAAGCTGGCATAGTTGGTCTCGAATCTCCCTGTCAAGGTCCCTAAGCACCATGGCCCAGACCTGACAGTGGGTGACAGGTACCTCTGTGGACCTGCTCCTAGGGGGGGGCTGAGCCCCATCCCCTGAGGCGGTTCCACCCGAAGGTGGTGCAGGGCCAACAGAGGAGGAGGTCCCAAGCTGGGCCCCAGATGTGCTGGTGTCCGGTGCCACGGCCAGCTGAGGTGGGACAGGTGGGTCCGCTGGGACCTGCCTTCCCATACGAGCTATGGTGTTGCAGTTTTAGGACAGATATCAGTTAGTAATAGTCAACAGCATTCAGGATTAGTTATAACAGCATGCATAGGTATTCCCTTTATTCTAAGACACCAGATTTACAACATTTGCATGGTGAGCAGAACACATGCATATATGGTACAACAGTGGCCATTATGACAGCATGCAGGTTTCATTGATGGCAACAGGCCACCAATATGGGAGTATATTAACATGGCACAAGCATAGAACCAAATGTGAATATTTCTAAACCAATAGGACATATGTCCTAACAAATGATTGGAGTGTACACGTACCCATTTAGGTGTGTAATTAGGTTTTTGTTGCACATATGGTGGGGTTGAGAGAGAGAGGTCAATTAACAACTAATATATCCCTGTAGTTTTCACAACTTTCTTAGTCACTGCATTGATCTGTCCCTTACATGTATTATTACACTGCCAATGGCCTAACTTTATACAATGGTATGTTTGTAGATTAGTTTATACGTGGACTGTGTCTTACGTATAGTCTACACCTCTTATCTGTTATAGCTGTTGAGATAATATTGTTGACACTACCTGACAAATTCTACACATACTCTCAGATTCCATGCTTGTAGACAGGTATATGAGTGAACTGTGTTATACCTACAGTTTACATCTCTTACCTGTTATAGCTGTGGAGAAATATTTAACACCACCTGACGAATACTACACATACTCCCAAATTCCATGTTGATGTTATACACATACTTAACAATCCGTTAGTGCACACACTATGGTCAAGGATGCAGGTGTTGATGTGACATATGTTGAAGTAGCTGTCATACACTTTGGGTGAGATGCTACAATGACAGGTTTGTTTTCATATACATTCTCTTTTTATGTTCAGGTCTCACTATCCATTATATGTCAGTATAAGCTGCCTACATTTCTTGGATCATCTCACTGAATTGTCAGGGGAACATGTTACTGGGCAGCAGATATGGGCCATTTATCTGGATATGCTGGACAGATCAGAACAGTTGAGGGGTATGACTATGCATACAGCTTACTACCTGAACATTCTGACACAGGCTGTACATTTGACGGTTATGATTATGCTTACAGCGTACTATCTGAACATTCTAGCAAAGTCTGTACAGTTGTTGGGTCTAATTATACATACAGTTTTTTATTTGAACATTCTCAGAACTTTGTACAGTTGTGAGGGATGATTATGCATACAACTTAATACCACTCCCACGATTCAAACCCCTGCTGTGTGTGATAAAAAATATTACAGTTGACATCACAGTACACTGTGCTATTAGGGAATTGATGTGAAGCATTCCAATGGTTTCTAAGTCTCCCTCAGTTGTTCTATATGACTGACCTCTTGGGACTTCCAACATTGTTATACTGAACTTCCTAGACATTTTAACTGCGTTCAGCAGTGTGGGTAAGACTGCTTAATACAACAGTACTATTTGTGGAATGCAACACTACAACAACATATGAAAGCAGTATGTACACAAGCACTCCAGGGGTTATACATTTATTCACAAGATATTGCACCTTTATTTCCACACAACCTATATGACAGTCTTCCTGCCATATAGTCTGGTTTATTCAGTACATCCCATACACAATACATTTTATACTGGTACAACACTTCTAGAACTGTTATATTTTTTTCTTATGCCAGTACATGCAAGATTATTACTAACCTGCCTCGAGACACAGCCTTTGCAGACTAGCAGCATGGGCTCACTGGTTCACAGCCCACTCATCTGCAGCTGTCAGAGAAATACAGTGATATTTAGCCATTACTTATCCATAGTATACACAAGCTAGGCAATTGTTATCTACGTAGTAGAATGGGTACTTAGTGCTGGGGCATCGGCTATCTGCCTTGATTCTTGGATCCACTGCTCCAAGAGATTACCCCTCCGCTGCTTCAGGTCAGCATGGTGATGCCTGACCTGCTCACCAGTCTGGGGGATACCAGTGGCACTGGTGAGGTCATGGGTTAGACTGTCCCAGGCCCCCACTTTATACTAAGAGCCCTGGTACTGGCCCTGCAGTAGTCCCTCCTCATGGTGTTTTACCAGGAGCCATACCATGAATCTGGACTCCTGGGTGCCCCAGTGCTACACTCTAAATTGAGTGCCTTCCCCAACTCCAGCCATTCTGCCTACAGTAGGGAGCTACAACCAGTTATGGGAATTATTGGCACCTGTGGGGTTTAAATACGCCAATTTCTCACATTTTCCTGTGATTGGACAGTTTTGAAAAGGCTAAGCTATGGGCACACCTGCTTACCTAGTGTTGGCGTTGCTTAAAGGGGTATACCGCTGGACAGATTGAGTTAGCCGCCCTACACATTGCTTACACCACGTAAGCTGAGCTGTGCAATGCTTAGCATTGCTTAATATTTAATTAGCATTATATTTTCCTTTTGACATTGATTTATTATTTGTTACACGTTATATATGTGTCTGGTATCTACAATTCATGTGTACATACACTGTATGGGGTCCTGGAGACTTCAACCCTTCATTACAATAACACCTCACATCTGGCCTTACTGCAGTACTCCAGTTCACATATTTATATTATGTAGCAGGTTGTACAACATCACACTGTACACATTCATTTCACGTGTTCAGTTTGATCTTCCTATGGTGAGGATTTGTTTGTTGAAACCTCATTCTTATGTACTGCTATGATGGCTTAGTGATTAACTACTGTGACTGTAGTGTACGGGGTCCTGGGTTCAAGCCTTGCAGAGGCTTATTTTGTTGCTGGGCAGAACACGGGCCATTGGATACAGAGTGATTAAGGCATTTTAAAGCAGTTGTAAGTGGGTTTGCATGGGTTTGTGCGGAGCTAAGCACTGCTAACTTCTGGTTACAGTTTCTTACACTCAGTTAGCTTCTAAATTGCTTAGTCTGCATAGGCAGTGCTTATCCCCATGCAAACACACTTAAACATGCTTACTTTTGCTTACATACTGCTTATTTGTGCTTAAACCTGCTTACTAGTGCCTTATTCATTATGACACTGACACTTCACATGTGCATTCCCTGCAGTACTCCAGTTCATAAATATATGTTACTTAGTGGGTTTTGCAACAAGAATATTGGTTATAACGTGCATTGCCATGTAAAATAGACTGTGCTGCAGTGGGACTCGAACTGGGAATGCCTGCTTGTTAGGCGGATGCTCTGCCCACTACACTATTGCTGTGTTGCTTCATTTGCATATATCTTCTTTGTTATCCTCTTCAGCCTTTTAAGTTGATTTAACCATAGCGAAGCGATGGGCATACCTGCACACCTACGGTTAGCTGTACTTGGATTTTTAAATAAAAATAAAGGGGTTTCTTCATTTGATTTTTATGCATTGTTGCTGTTGTACACATGGGGAACTGTTGGTGGGGATATGCGTACATCTATGAGCAATCTTACTAATTTCTTACCACTTTCTGCTGTTCTATATTGCAGGGGCATGTTTATTCTGATAGATCTGCTTTCAGACATGCCTTCTGCACTTGTACATGCTCCATGTAAGCCTAGGAGCTCAGGCAGCGTGCCTTCATTAATATGCATGGCGCGCTGCCGTCCTGCTCCAAAAGGGGTGCTTCTGTGCAGGACTAAGCTTCTTTAATGACAACTCGGTTTTATTTTGACTGGTGTATTGCTAACCATTATTCTTTCACTTAAAGTTTGTTAACTGAAACCATTTTGCTTTTCATTTGTTATGCACATATATTTATTTTACTTATTTTAGCCATCTGTTACAAGATACATCTCTGTTTTTATCCATTTGTATTCTATAGTGACTCTTGTAAATGTCTGAATCTGATGCTTTTTAAATTTCTTCATTGTGTTACTGTTTTCTTCTGTAATTGCAGTCATTACAGTTAAATCTCATAACTTTATCTAACCTGTTTAATTTTATATTAATTAATTTCACTTTGAGAATGTAGCTCTTTGTAATTTGCTTGTAATTTTTTTTTTCATTTTTGTAATTTGATGAGTATTTTTTCCTGTTGGTTAAAGCATTAAACTAAAATTAACTTGACTTGACACATCTAACATTTATCTTCGGTAAGCTTCCTGAAGACTAGGCTGCTGAAATAGTAGCAGAGCAATATAACCTAATTGCAATGGAACAAGTCATTCCTACCCAAGATGAATCCAAGAAGCAAATTCATCAGTTTTCTTCAAACAGATTATGTTAAATAATCACATAGCCATAGCTTTGAGGCAAAGTCAGTAGAATTACTATATCACCATTATTGTAATCTCTTTAAAATGATGCAGATGATTCAAAAATGCCACTTACCTGAGCTGATGATAACCTCTGGTTCAGCACCAGGTTCCAAACTGACTCGACTGATGGATCGTCCAGCAACATCTGTCCAGTAGACCATTTTTCCGTTGCATTCATAGTCAATCCCCACAACTATTGAGCCCTACAAAAAATGAAGTATAAATGGTTACAGAAGGTCAGTTTGTTTTGGTATGCAGCGAAAACCAACACCTACTAAGGGAGAATGGAGACACAACATATCAAGTTGCTGTAGCAGTACTAAGCGTTTATTGCTTATTCCCAACATACATGAATCAAAATGTTAATTACAGCTTGTTTTAAACAAATCTAGGGGAAGACTTATGTATGTGCATGGAAAGGTTATGGAGGGTTCAAATTATTTTTTTTTCAATTGGCTCAATATCATATTCATCCATGCTGATGTGACAGTAGCCTTCAGGATAACCTTTTTATTTCTGTGAACAATTCTAGTAAGATATTATGAAATTAACTCTTCCTAGACTTCCATCAAGACATTTTCAGTACCAAGAAAAATGCATGACATTTATCTCAGGCCTTCTTTCAACAACTGTTTCACTTAGTGTATAATTTTGCTTAGCAGAGTCTCTAATTATGTCTAAATTGCAGGATAGCTGCAATATTTTACAGACTTTGTCTTCATAAAGACTATGCTTGATGTAATCACTTTGTACCATTTAAGAGGAAGAACAAATTCTGCCAACTCAGATATTTACACCAGTCATAAAAGAGTGAATGAAGTAGGCACACTGAATCATTGTAAAATGACCTCAATTCCAACACATTATATGACTGAGGATTACAGTGAAAGACCCACAATTTGCCTTGTCACGTATAACCATTTAATGGCTGGGGATGAGTGTAAAACAACCATTTTCATTAATTCTTCAGCTAAATATTTTATACAGGTTGGTGACTCATGGTAGCCAGAAGCTATCCTGGAACTCAGTAGATACAAGACAAGAAACTCATCCTGGAGAGTGCACCAGTCTGTCAATGCAAATACACACACGCACACACACGCTGGCACATGGTCATTTTGCAGGATTATCGGTTCAAATGTGACATGTCTTTGTGAAGTGGGAGGAGAGTGGAACACGACAAAAATCCATGCAGAAACAGGGAAATCAGTAAGCTTTACAAATAAAGCAGGAACATGAGGCCTGAAGGACTTCCACTGTTACTATGTACACAGGAAATTAACAAACAACTTGCCTGTTCCAGTCCTCATCATTTTATCACATTTGTCTAGATCATCCATTTTTACAATTGTGTTAGACTTATACTATAGTTTGGCTTTGTTTGGCTACAGGTTTTGTACTAGCTACGGCTTTGTTTGTGACTGCATGGATGAAGTCATGGGAACGTGCAGTGCATGTCAGAATATGCTAACCAACATTTTCTGAATAATGGTTGCATATTTCTACTGTCAGTCAAAGATGTGAATTATGATTGGAAGGAATGTAACAGAATACCTTTTTCTACATATTTAGTGTCTGTAGTTCTGACATATCGTTAGTATTTGTCTATCCTTGTTGTTAGTCAAGGTTAAATGTGTAGCAAATCTATTTTGAAAATTTAGTTTTGCTTGTACTGCCTTTTAGTGTCTTAGTAGGTTTATAATGACAGATGGTAATAATAAGAAGAGAAAGTATTAACAGATTGTGCCAGGTATCTAGCCTACTCTGGGAATTATTATTTGGGGAATATGGTTTCTTAAGAATTCTTCTATGGAATTCCTATACACACTTCAGAGGCATAACCTCTTAGAGGAGTAACTTCTTCCCAAAAATGCATAGTATGGTACATTTGGTACATGTCTGGTTTAATGTGAAAGGATTGCTACACAAGGTATAGAAAGAATTTTAAGATTTGCTAAAAATGTTATAAAGCATAAATTCAGTGCAAAAATGGGTATCAGAAGCAATGAATTAGTAAAAGAGTATACACCCGAGGGAGAGCATTAGCAGCAACTGAGTAAAGAGGGTGAGTGAGAGTTATATCAGCTGACTTAAAGGTAAGCAAGTGATTTAAGTGCAGCACAAAAGATTATGGATATACAAGAAGAGACACAGATTCCCAATTCAGTTACCAAGCTTATGATCTACTGGCCTTCAAGAAGCATGAGTGCTGCAACCCCATATTGATATTTTCTACTGTGTACATGTGTATGTGTCTCTCTCTCTCTCTCTCTATATATATATATATATATATATATATATATATATATATATATATATATAAGTGCATGTGTGTATATATACATATATAAAGTATATAATGATCAGTTGCACATTCAACAAGGTGAATTAAAAAACACCAATGTGGGGGTGTAGCACTCCCCAAATCAGTGTAACTATCTATTTACCAACTTAGATTGTACAGCAATGGGAAAAGGAAACATTCAGAAGTTTAGCTGCACTTTTCAATCACCTGCATATTCAATCAGCTGGGCCAGGCTGAGCCAACTTCACCTGTGTGTTTGATCAAGTGAATGTTAACTATAGCTATATGTGGATATATACACACACATATACATTTCAAAACAGCGAGACCAGAATGTTGACTGTTCACATGAGCAAACAGCCAGATTATTAAGATGCACAATATCAAGTACACCTACAGTAGGAAACAGGTAGTCCTGCTCTGCAACAGTGAAAGGCAACCTGTGCATTTGAGATCGACAGTCAACAGAGTACTGGAATATGCCCTTTCCCCATGGATTGCATAATCTGAGAGTTACTAAATATAATAAGCAGAGGGTATTGAGGGTGCTTGGGAGCAAATATTACTTTGATGGGTTTTTTTTTGTTGTACAGTCAAAATGCTATCTTTTCTGCTGTGAGACATACACGATGTTGTGCATCTTGATGTTTTTGCCATTTGCTCATGGGAGCGGTTGACATTCTGGTCTCACTGATTTAAGAACTGATGTCATAGTATATAGACAATCCCAAAGGTGAGCAGCAAATGAACCAAGGCTAATAATAGTGTTCCAAGGTCTCCCAAAGGTGGATTATTAGGTTTAGGTTTAGGTCAGATAAACCACCTGGCCTGAATGACAAAGTGCAAATTAAACCCTTTTTAAAGAACAGGAGGGTGTTTAGAAATAAGTAACCTGAGTTCAACATTTGAGATATATACATATATTTCAGGGCACTATTGACAGGAAATAGACACCCTTCATAGGTTGTACATACTCCCCCTATGCCACATGCGTTTGAGACCCTTATCCTTTCATCACCTTTTGATGGCATATACACCTCTGTCCCTGACCTACTGGAGTTCCCTGATTTTTCCTAACAATGATTCTATCCAGATATCTTTGTACACACTCCCACTCCTCCCTTACACTTGCAAATGCTTTTTGAACTTCAATTTAGGTCATAGAAGTCTGATGCATTTGATATGTGAATAGTACCTTATTACATATAAACATGATGGTTTATGATGAGGATGCAGATTACTGTCCCTTGTTATGGCTACATTGAATGTACGGTGTGCCTTGTTGTTAATTTTTATTAATATCAAGAACAAATAAGAGCTTTAAATGTTGCTTTTAGTATACATGCTATTTGTGCAGTATATTATTTTAAATATAAACTGTATACGCATGCTCTATGTTATGGCCAACCTGGCGTGACTGCCCTATGAATAATGCTCTTCTTCTGAGCCAGAGGAGCGTACAGATGTGCTCTTGAAGCTGCGCATACCTTTTAAAAAGTATAACAGTATTGAATAGATTTTATCCGGGTTAGAGGAGTGTACAGACGCTAGTTTGTCACTACGGCTGTTCTGTAAGTATAATGGTGTTGACTAGATTTATCTTCTTTTTTAACAACAGTTAAGATTTATAAAAGCGAGTGTAAATCATGCTACTGTTTTTTGCTGTATCAAGCCAAAGGTACGTCACATAAGCAAATATGCCTCGGGCTTTTGGATATAGCCTTACAACTTATTGGTTCATGAAATGTGCTTATCTTTAAGATATTTATGAATACATTAGCATCCTAACATTCAGTTAGGCACATAAGTTTGACACCAAATAAGAATCCTATTTAAAATAGTTTAAAATATTTTAAAATATTTTTTATGAACAAATATTTGTGTATGGATTGATTTGTTTTTTAAATATGAGTATGTTTTTAAGAAATATATACGCTATATGTGTTTGTTTTAGCAGCGACTGTCTTGACTGAAGTGCCTATAGAAGCATTTCATATGTCATTACGTAGATAATTATATGCTTTGGTTAACCAATAAGATCCTATGTGTTTGTATTTATATTAAAGCAAATCAATGGTTGATGTTAGTCTGATGAAGCCAGTCGGCGAAAAAGCTACTACTACGAATAAAACCTTTTATCTTGACAAGATTTACACAGTGAATTTACGTTTTTGTTTCAACAAGTGTTTCATTTTACGTTTTATAGCCAGCTGGACTACGTGCATGCTTTGGGAGACCTTGATGTCATAGTATGTTGACTTTCTGATATAAACCCATATATGTATATGTATATACACATATATATATATATGAGAGAGAAAGAGAGAGAGACACAGACAGTGGGAGAGAAACCATGATGCACTGTTTGGGTGAACATCCAAGTGGACATTTTGTCAGATGTTTTGTTTCATTGAAACAGCTAAGTGGGATGTATACTAAGTGTGTGGCTGTGGATGTGTATGTGTTTGGTAATGTATGTGGGATAGGTTTACAGTAAGGTAAGGAGACAGATTACGTGTGTTTGTGCAATTGAGAGTGGTTAGAGTTAGGTTAGGAAATAGATTTACTGTGTGTGTGTGTGTGTGTGTGTGTGTGTGTGTGTGTGTGTGTGTGTGTGTGTGTGTGTGTGTGTGTGTGTGGGGTGTGTGTGTGGGGTGTGTGTGTGTGTGTGTGTGTGTGATTGTTTATAAGCATGGTGTGTATCTCAGCTATCTTGAGTAGTAGTACAGTAGTAGTGCTATGAGAAGGGATTTTTTTAACTTAAGTGCACATTACAGTTAGGGGCAGGGGTAGGGGTAGGATTACTAAGGTTGGAGCAGTGAGGCTGTCACTTAGAAGGCACACACTCCAAAAGTGATAATAGTTATTAGGGACCTGGATACCTTCGCTGACAATGAGCTTTACTTTTACCATGTCTTTAAGACAGTTAAGAAATCTATCTTAGCTGATTGCCAAAGGCATATCCTCCCAATCCAGGGATGTTATCAGCTCTTTCTACACCGCCATTATTAGGTGTGTAACTTATTATAATGCTCCCTCTTTAGCATGCACTTGACTAAACACATGATACAATGCATAAGACCATGGTGCTTCCTCTCTAAGAAAATCAGTGGCCTGAGAAAGTACAGTTGTGTACACTGACCATAAATATAGATGTTCGAGTGTATTTACTGTTGCAGTCATCACCTGTGGGGTTATCCCTGCTGTGGTAACCCTCGGATGGCCCGAATACCAGTCAATGTTTTTCTGCATCAGCTGCTGTCACCTGTAGACTGATGTCATGTTGTCAGTGCTATAAAGCAAGGCAGCTGACACCATTACATCAGTTTTTTTTGCCCTAACCAATCAGAAGCCCCAGGAGATAAGGCATAGAAAGCATGGTGGTTAACAACCACCCCAATAAGCTTATGTCTCCTAAAAGAAAGAAGATATAAGGGGGAAGAAGGGAGGGAAACCAGGACTGCAACAGTGAATACACTTGAACATCTACATTTACGGTAAGTGTACACAACTGACTATATTCTTTGTGTTTCACTGTTGCAGTCATCACCTGTGGGAAGATTCCCAAAGCTGAAGACAGGGGTGGCAGGATAGAGTAAAGACCTAGGCAGGGGAAAGGAGGCTCTGCTGTACTGCAGATGCAAGCCCTGCCCTAGCCTTGGAGAAAAGAGGAAGGTGGTAATGCTTTGTAAAGGTATGGACAGAGGTCCAGGTGGCAGCTTCCAAGATGTCCCTGGTGGGGACTCCTCTGAGGAATGCTGTGGACGTGGAGGCTGTCTTAGTGGAATGGGTGTGAACAGACTTAGGGGGGAGGTTTCCCATGAAATCTGTAGCAGAAATGGATACAGTGTGATATCCATTTAGAGATAGTCTGCTTGAAGATGGGCTTCCCCTCTGCCCCTAAGGCAAAAGTGACAAGAAGTTGGTCTGTTTTTCTGAAGGGTTTAGTATGGTCCATGTAGTATCTGAGCTGTCTGTGCATGTCCAGGGAGTGCAGAATTATTTCCCACTTGTTTTGAGGATTGGGGAAGAAGGTAGGCAGATTAATGGCCTGGTTGAGAGTTACATTAGATATCACCTAGGGCATAAAGGAGGGGTTAGTCCTAAGGGACACCCTGTCTGCATGGAAAATGATGAAGGGCTCAATGGCCATCAGGGCCTGCAGCTCAGAAATCCTTCTGAGTGAAGTGATGGCTTGCATAAAGGCAGTCTTCCAGGACAGGAATTTTAGTTCTGCTGAAGCAGCAGGTTCAAAGGGAGAGTACGGTCAGTTTTTCCAGAACAAAGTTAAGATCCCAGGCTGGCGTGGGAGGCCTTCTGAGACACCTGATGTTAGAAGCCCCTCGAGGAATTGCTTAATTAAAGGGTGAGAGAACAAGGGCTGGTCCATGTTAAACCGAGCAGAAATGGCTGAAGTGTGGATTTTAACCGAAGAGAAGGAGAGGCCACTATTAAGTGATTCTGCTAAGTATTCCGGGATGAGAGGGACAGCAGGTTGGGAGGAACTGGCCCCTCTGGCCTGGCACCAGGAGCAGAATCTTTTTAATTTTCATGCATGAGATCTTCTGGTGCTTGGCCTTCTGGCCTCTGTGAGAACATCCAGGACATGCTTGCTTAGCAGGGGCCCTTCCCTTACCTTGGGAAGGGAAACATGCTGGATAATTAATTTAAGAGTGAACAGATCACCAGGCTTGAATACTATTGTGCCTTTAAAACCTGCACTTAAAAATATTAGGAATATGATTAGCAAGTTTACTTGAATGTTGCTTCATTCATATAATGTATTCACATCCATAGCTATTAGTTCTCTCTTATACATTCCTATAGCAAAGAGAAGCACTGCCCCTTTAATTACTATGAAGGAAATTATACCTCTCTGCTAGCTGGCTCCCTTTTGGTTTGTAACAAGGGCGTGTCACAACTAAATGATGAATGGCAGTGATGCCTTATAAATACATAAGCTGAACAGTCCTTTTTATATGATCTGAGGAAGGCTTATTTGCCGAAAGCGCTTATCGGAAGACTGAGGACTGCTTGTTTTTTGTTATATTCTTTTTCTTTTTATTAAAAGTTTTTACTATTAAGTTTTACTGCCGTGGTGGACATCAGGAGTTTTTAGTAGTGTTTGCCTTTTCTTTTTCTCATTGGTATCCTTCACAGTGTAAGAAAGTTTCTTACCTAGTGCTTAGAGGGAAAGTTCCTGGTGAATCTAGGATGTTGAACCTGAAAGAAATCTTTTACTGTTTGCATAGATTTTGCTTTGTCTTCCATTTTTTTAAGCACCTCTTCTGCTTTTTCCCCAAACAAGCGGTCTTTGTCCAAAGGTGTATCAGTTAATTTGACTTGACATTATCAGGTAGAGGTTGTTCCTTCAACCATGCATGTCTTTGAATGACAGATTCAGACCAGGGGTGGCCTTAGCTGAAACGGCGCCCTAGGCGAAGTACTGCTCTGGCACCCCCTTAAGCCCCACCCACACCAGCCTCAAGGAACACCCCTATTTGAGCCACACCCACAGATGGGTCACTCCCACAAAAGCCACTCCAGTTTTCAATGTTTAAATGCATGGAAAATCAGAACCAGGTTTTAATGATTTTGTTCTGAAGTCCCTAGTTCAACAGAGACGAAAGCGCTTAACTTTTTAATAAAGAAAATCTTATTTTTTATTGGCTGTGTGTATTTTGAGAACTGCATCACTCCAGGAGGTTTTTGGTTTCAAGTATTATTTAGCTTCATGGGTGATGCTATTCATTTTATGGAGTTTGTCTTGAAAGAAAATAAATAAAATACCTTAGTTAAGCATGACATAGTTATAAAGCCAGAAGAAAATGTCTTACTGGATCCCTGAAGCTTGACAGGTGGTATCACTGGTGTTGGAGTCAAAAATGAATGGCACCATCACACTTTGCAATGACTTCTGTAAACTTAAAAGGTCTCTAAAATAGAAGCGTAGCTAATGCCTAGAAGATATAAATTAGTAGAAAGGTTAGGGAAAGTACATTACTTTATGAGGCTAGACGTAAACAAAAATCTTACAGGCATTCCCCTCTAACAGAGCAAGTTAAAGAGCAGACAGCTTTCTCTACCCTAGGGAGCAGACTTCAGCAAAAAAGTGTTTTTTAGTTATATCGGGTCTCAGTCACATTTCAAAGAATGATGTTAATTTACAGTAAGGACTGAGAGTTCCACCTGCTAAGGATACAGACAGTTCTGGATTCAATCTAGCAAAGGATTTGAGGGCCAACCCTTCTAAATGTACAGCTGGAATGCATGAAGCCTCCACAAGGTACGGTCTGATGAAACTTCAACTGGGAAAAGTACAGGCTAAAAGAAATTGCTCAAGACCACACATAAAGAAGCAAGTAAGAGCTTTTTATGGCTGTATAATTATTGCAGAAGATTTATGCCTCACTTTGTCATGATAGCATGCCTAATAACATAGCCGACTAAAGTCAAGGCCCCTCATGATAGTTAACTGGTCTGAAGAAGCTCAAATGGCATTTGTGACTTTGAAAAATGCATTGTTTGTGCTACCTGTGTCAATCATGCCGGTCTTCAATAAGAACTTAACTGTGAAGATGGAAGCTTCTAATGTGCAGGGTGAGGAACATTCTTTTTTGCTATTTAATCAAGAAACATCTTCCCATAAGAAACCAGGTATACAGCAAGGAAAGAGACTATCTAGCTAAACAGTGTCAACACTTCAGAATTATCTACTGAGAAAACAGTTGAGACTGGCCACTGGTTATGCCCACCTTAAAATTATTTGCCAAAGATTACATACACATTGAGGCATTTAAATACTACATACAATGATGCATTTCCTACCCTGTCACTCCTAGTATATGCATGTGCCCCTTTTAATAAAAAATGCATAAACCAAGGCCCAAAAATCTATTGAATCCCCAGTGAAGTCAGGGCAGGCTCCTGAAATTGTGTCCAAGTCTATGAATGCGTCTCTTTGCTATCCCTGCTTTAGTGTCATTAGTCTCAAAGGTTTACAGACTTCTGTGTAGGGAAAATATACAATTATAACGTATACAATAAACATATAGGATAAAAAATGAAAGAAATAAGAGGAAAATGCATCACAGTGTTACTGGAATCTTATGACACGGTGCAAAAGGTAAGTGTTCCATCTGTGGCAAAACAATGTATATGGCTGCAGCATGATAAATGAAAGAACTCTATGATTATGTGCTAGCTCCTCAGCCTAAGACAACCCAACCATTTCTCTGCTGACCACAGGCTTGGAGTGATGTTAATGGCTTGTCTCACCTCTGTGCCCTGGCTTCTCTATTTATTTGACTCCTGTGTCAAAAATGGAGTAAAGGGTTATGTGAAAACAAGTGCATAAACCCTGAACAGTTGGAACATGTATGGCTTGTGTTGCATTAGAAATAGCCTTTAGTAGTCCAAAACAAAATGTGAGCATAACCTGGACAAGTTCAGTTAAGCAGGACCGAATTAGGTGCAATTGGAAACTTGCCCCAGATATAAAACTCTGAAAAAAGTAATAAAGCAAAGTAAACTGAAAGATGCTGTAGAAGAAAATCTGTTGACGCTACTGTTTGAAAATAGATTTTTGCTATAAAGAGGGTGAGAACTGCGTACTCTTTGGCAAAATTACACTTCTGTTCTAAAAGGTAGACTAATTTAATGTACCAGTTTCTGAACCTTGTTGGTGCCCAAGACCATGGATTTGGATATACAGAGCAAAGGACAGTTTAGTTTCATACTAGGAAAAATATAGTCTGTTCAAGACATATTACACTAAAAAAACATTATTTTCGATTATTGCTAAGATAAAGCAGTTTTTTCTGCTAAAGTTGTTTTAAGCCTTAGAATGAAAAGAATTTTCTGCTTCTTTTTCAAAGTTCTTGGAGTGCAATTTCTTCTATTAACTAGAACATTCTTTTCTATTACCTGCAATAAGCAGCATATTGGAAAACTATGCTCTGACAATATGAATTTGCCATGTCTGTAATAATATCCTGATGTACTGAAATCAGATTTGCAATCATCATACAAAGCTCTTTATGTGCTTATCAGAAATAAACATTTCTTAACACTCCAGTCCATAACAGGGCTGAAGTGTAAATCTTGTGCAACCAACAGAGAGAGAAACACCACTTAAACCATCTCTACTATACCCACTTTCGTCTAACACTGACTATGTAGGAGCACATGATTCTGCATGGTGAAGTGCTAAAGGTACAAATCCACTGACAATATCGTGAAGATAATATGAAATGGATATCAAAACTGACACGCAAACTATTAAGATAGGAAAATGTGACTATTTTATGTAAGGAGACTGAAAGAAGTTAACTAGTAAAGCAAGCATAATGGCAGGATTATGCAACATCCAAAGGACCACTATACATCTGATGCACAACTACCTGCTGAATACAAATCCAAAAAGAAGACTTTAACTCCAGCGGGTTAGCAAAATGTTTGTATTGTATCTAAACATCATACTGTTCTCTCTCTCTCCCACCAAAATATACTTATAATAACCCTTGATATAGCAGGCTAATCTTGTAATTTAAATATATTTACTTGAAAACTTTACTTTTTTTTTTTTTACTTCAGATGAAGTGGCAAAACTGAATACAAATATTTCTCATTCTTGCTGATCTTGAGTTAATACTTAGGTAAACTGAATTCATAGCTCTATTTCTTGTCCTAAATTTAATTTATGGACTGAAACAGACCTAATTAATTTTGGAGTGGTGACATTGTTTTAACAAATTCTATGTGCTGTTTTTATATTCCTGTACCCACTCACTATTCTTTCAATAATGCTATTGATGTTTTATCAATGACAACCCTGGAATGAGTGATTTACGGAACATCTGCTAGCATGTACGCTGACGCAGGTCCATGTTGCAGACATGAAAGTCTGATGATTCTAAGTATCCTGGGCTCTGTGAACTATGATGTTTCTGAAAAATTCTCAGGAGAAAATGTACTCACTTTAATATACCATGTATGCCTGACAACACCCTTGTTTCACTTAAACTCAAGCAATGTGCCACTTTATTGTGTTAATCTGAAGCATTCTCACCAGAGATATTCTCAGAGCCCACGATTTTAAGAGCAGCAATTTGTATAGAAGTCAACACCCACACCATATAAGAAGACTAAGATTGACAACTCAATTCAAAACAAATTGTCTGGCGTATGAGCTAAGACAGTTTCCCCTAGCTTGTTTGATGGGACGGTTTCAGGCATTGCTAATCACGAACAAAGTTATGGTCGTAAAGTCCAGCTCACCACTGGGGCACACATAAGAAAAGATTATGAAATGCACTTACTGAGCTGACCAGCGAGCTAAGTGATGCATCCGATCCAAAAAACTAACTGCAGAAAAGAGGAAAAACAGTAGTTTTCACAACTAACCGCTAACCCAGGCCAGAGCAGGAAAACACAGCAAATTCAGCAATATTATATTTTATCTGGCGTTGCATAGCATAAGCATGAAAGCTGCCTGCCTGAATCAACTTACTTACCTTCAAAAGCAAGCAAGCACAAAAAAATGCAAAAATCCAAGTTGGTAGACCGCCGTAGCCCACGTGGTGAAGGGAATCAGACCGCCGATAATCCACGCCGACCAGTCCACAGGTCAGAAAGAGGAAGTAACGACAGCCCACCTCTATCTCATCAATGAAGAAAGGAGTGAGAGGCGGGCGTGAGCTGCATTATATACTGGTGATTGGAGCAGTAGCCAGGGATGTCAGTGGTATACGAAAGCATCACTGATTGGATGCTTTAAATAATCCTCAACAAGAGCAGTCACTGAGACTCATCAAATACATGGGCAGGGAGGGAGGGAGAGAATGGAAGAATACAGTAGGGGACTGTTCTATGTGCTCTGGTGGATGAATCGTGCGTAATTACGGAAGTGGGGGAGGGTGCAATGCTAGAGTTGAAAAGTGGAGAGAAGTAAAGTTTAAGTTAACTCACTTAATTTGTGCCCTTTATGACTCCGGTCTTTACGACGACCTAGGCGGTTGCCTAGTTCACCTATGCCTAAGGCCGGCCCTGATTCAGACACTGCTGCCCTGCTAGAGGCTTCTAGTGCATCATATCCGCAGTGTAACGAATGCCTGGCCACTTGACAAGTGGAGTGCAGTAAATCTGCTAATTCCTTAGAATTGGCACAGTCAGGAAAAGTAGAAATATTTTGCCTCAATAGTTCCAAAGTGTGCTGTTGATATTTTAACATATGGAACTGACAGTTGAGAACTCGGATGGCTTAGGTAGCAGAGGTGTATACCTTTTTACCCCATCTGTACAGAGCTCTGACCTTGTTATCAGAAGGAGTAGGGTTCTTTGCAGAACTAGGCCTGCCTCCTTTGGGGCTCTGTGTAATGACCTCTGGGTCTGCAGCAGGATTTCTGTCCAGGTATTTGTGAGTGTCTGGTACTCTGTAATACCTGTCATGCTTACTGGGAGCAAGAGGAAGGGCATCCAGAGCTAAACTGGATTCAAGGTAAACATCATCCACCACATCTAAAACAGGGGGGATGGCAAGAGGTCTGTGCTGAGGAAGGTCTAGAAATTCTCTTAGCCTTTTCTTGGACTGAGGGAAATCCTGAGATTCCCATTGGAAATGCTCCCTGAGGGTATGGAGGGTTTTCCCAAAGGTGAAGTCTTCTGGTGGGGAGGCAGAAGGGATGGATTCCTCTGCATCTGAATCCTCATAAGCAGTAAGAAGTTGTTGATCCTCTTCCAAGTCTGAATAATCTGATTCCTCAGAATCTTGCACTGTTAATAATTCAGGAGAAAGGAGCCTTTTCCTTTTAGAAGAAGAGGCCTGATAAGGGAAATAAGACCTTCCACCATCTTAAGCATCTGAGCCTGGGGTGGAGGGGCAGGAGGAAGATGGTGGCTAGAGGAAGATTTCCTAGGGGTGGCCTGGCTTCTAGCCCTAAGAGAAGTCATCAGTCTGAGATTAGTGGTAGTTGGGTGAGAAGACGTTGGTTTCTGACTAGAATCGGTAGTGCAAATGACATCCTCGGAAGCCAGTACCTGCTTAGCGGCTCCAGACCTAACAGAGGCAGAGACAGCCAAAGGCTCTGAAGACAAAGAAGATTTCTGCGGCATACCGGACTCTGAAAGGGTCTCAGTAGAGGCCTGCATGGCAATCACATTGGGCATCAGGGGCTGAAAAAGTGCCTCACTGAATTCCAGAGTACTGATGACCTGTTTAGCGGAGTCGTCAGAAGGCTTGGCCTTGTGAGGTCTGTCTCTATCCTTATCCTTATGCTTTTTTGGAGGTTTTGCTGATGGCTGGCTAACCGACCCCATATGAGAAGACGGTGGATGAAAGTAGCTATCTATAAAAAGAGCTCTCCGATGAATAGTTCTCATGTTAAAGAGAGCACAGAACTGACAGCGGGCTACATCGTGGTCTGGGCTAAAACAAGTGATGCAGTAAGAATATAAGTCTCTGTGTGGGATTTGCTTTCCACAGGTGAGACAATTGTTAACTTTTTTGGACATCGGTTAGTGCAAGAAAAAGAGATCCCCAATGGGGTACTTAGCTTTAGACGTTTTCAGCTGTGATCCGAACTGCTTCTGCTATGGGCTCCACAGCAAAAAGACTGATGTAATGGTGTCAGCTGCTTTGCTTTATAGCTCTGACAACCTGATGTCAGTCTACAGGCGACAGCAGCTGACACAGAAAAACATTGACTCTGGTATTTGGGCCAGCCGAGGGCTACCTCAGCAGGGATAACCTCACAAGTGATGACTGCAACAGTGAAACAGGAAGAACATCTATATCCTAAGCAGAATACCCAAAAGATGCACTCCTAGCCTTAATCTCATAAAAACTCTTGCAGGGGAACCTTTGATTAGCTTACAAGGACTCTAATGACACTAGCTTGTGTGACCTGCACATTTGCAAACAATGCAACACCACATATACCCACACTAGAGGCCTTAGCTTCTTCCAAAGAATAAACAGAACCTGCTGTAAGGAAAAAATTACTTGTCAAAGAATTCTACTACTCTAAAATAATCTCCTTTTCCATATTAAATAAAGTAGTTCCCTAACCCTCTTTAATCACTACTTGGATGAATGGATGCAAATAGACCCTTGGGTTGGCCAGTGTAGCACTTATGGGAAGGGCAAAATGTAATGGGTAAGTGAGTATGGTTGTGACTATGCTACAAATGACACTACGTGTTACATACCTATGAATCTACTGCCCATGATACATAGGAACACAAATGGGTTGGGTTATAGAGACCCTGGTGGTCATTAGCCCAGTATATACCTGTGAACCTATAAAACTACCCAGATCAGTAGTCTAGGAATACTCTAGGAACCAGTAATTTTTGTCCTCCTCCCTACCCAAAACAAATGTGGAACACTCTCTTGTCATGCAGATCTGTGCAGATTGTGAAATAAAAAGGGAGTGGAAGCTGTCATAAAAATGTCACACAAACTTTTAAATGTCACACCTACAAGTGATAAAGAAAAAGTCCTCCATACTGTGGAGTGACCATCAGCTGCTTAAAACATGAGCCACAATACAGCCAGGTTACATTAGTCATTTCAAATCTTATGCCAGTCTCCCCCCTGTGATGATGATGATGACACAACTCAGCATGTTAATACCTTTTCCTTTGAAACTGCCAATACACTTTTAAACAACAAAATATTCATGCCACATTAAATTCTAGTAAACCCAAAAGTCCTACTAAGCATGGTAAAAACAACAGAACTCTCCAGTGCTACAGCACGGTTACTGGATGGATCTTTTTCAAAGGTACTAAAAATGTTCATTCAGTATTACTCCGGTATGTCAACAAAACATTCATGTAGAGGCAGTTCACATGTACAGTGCTTAGTAGATTTTATTTATTTATTGATTTATCCATTGTTGACCGGGTTAATCCCACTAGGCTAGTGGTCTCTCTACAGAGGAGACCCAAGGTGGTATTTATACCCGCTTGGGAAAATTTGTCCACGATATAGGGGAACTTCCTATATTGTTATCGAGAGGTACTATGTGATCTTTTACATCCACATGAGCTACCACCATCTCACGCAGACAGGACCACTGTTTAAAATCTCATCTGAAGGATGAAATGGTTGTCTCTCCCATTTGCTGCATGTAGTGAGGTAGTAAGTTTATACTTTTGAGAGTAATATGTATTTCTTTGATGGAAAACTGAAGGCATTGCATTTTTAGGTGTGGGTCTTAAGGTGATGCAGATGGAATAAGATAAAAATTAAGATGAAGTGGTTTTGGTGGAGAAGATGGATAGTGAGGAGGAATGTGTAGCAGAATGTCAGCATGGTAGTGGCACAGATTAAACTGTGCTGATAAAAAGACTTTCACTATGAGACTTTTGTCTGGTCATGTGAATTCTTAGGCTAAACAGCTGGAGTCATGTGAGGTACATGACGGTGATATGATGGAGTTGTGTGAGGTACATGACAGTGATATGATGAAGAAGCACTGCAGCACTCTGGTACTGCTGAAAACAGTCTGCTGGAGAAGGTCAAGGTAAATAAAGTCTTTGGGATATTTGGACATGTGGTTCATGCAATATACCACCTGATGAGTCTGGAATATAAAGCGATAAAGAGAGGAGGAGGAATTTTTAAGTTAATGGTCTGTTACAAGGGGAAGAATGTTTGGACTGACAATATTTTATCAAATCAATCCAAGATGGTGTTGTGGACAGGATTCACAAAACAAAGAGTGCGCACTGAAAAGACATATGGGCTGCCATTATTTTTGTAGGTATGTCAAGGTTGTTTGGTAAATCATGATTATATTGATTCAGTTCATGAGGAAAAGTAGGTATTGTGGCAATTTTGACAAATAGGTGTGAAGTGTACAGTAAGGCAGCATCTTGTATTTTTTATCATGATTTTTCAGGTACTACATATCAATGAAGGTAAACCTTTTCAGATGTAATAAAGGAATGTAAGAGACACATTTTTACATGCAAGTTGATTTTTTTGGTGTTGTTGAAGGTATTTTTTTTAGGTGGTACACAAGTATTCATGGATTTGAGGTTGGAGTTAGTAAGGCTGTGAGGGTCACTGAGGAAAACTGAGATGGATGGAGGACAGAATAAAACTCTTCTGGAGTAAGGGGGGGGGGGGTTACAGATCCTCCACTTAACTGGGTTTTAGAGGATGAATGGGAAGAAGAGCTACAAAGACATGATGAGCCTGTTAGTCTTATCATGTGTCCACTAAGCTGCTTGTATTGGCCAGAAAGAGCTTACGTGTCTCCATGACTGTTTTACGTTTATCATGTTTTGGTTAATGTAACTATTTGGATACTACAAAAGATGTGCATTATCAGAAGATGTTTGCCACTGCCTGCTAGCAAGTCAAAAGAAATCTGTCAGAAGCCAGTGTACTGGTGTGAACAAAGTCAGGTAAAATAGCATTGCTTGTAAGTGAATGGACAAGCCTTCATGCTTACTATTGTTCAATGCAAAACCCTTCCGCTGCTGCTGGATTATTAATGTTTATGACCTACTGATGCAGTTTCTAAGAACATTAATATAACACATATGCTGTGAATTTTGAGTGCCAGTTAACTATTTCAGAAGTTCCTGAATTATATTGTTTGCATTTAATAAAGGCACAACTGAATGTCTGAATATGTTGGATATGAAGAATCCCAAGTGTTTGTAATAATGGTTTGTTTAGTCTGCTAATCTCAATACCTAGATGTACACTTGTAAATTTCAACAATATAGCAACACACTGAAATTATAGAAGCAGGACATTAATTTAAATGTGCTCTCTTGACAGACAAGTTTTAAAATATGTCATGAATAGGTAAGCCTCTTGGCATAATACAGAGGTGAGGTTATATGGGTGGACAATCAAATGCAAAATGTTTACAGTATATTTGTCTTATACAATTTTGATCATCAGAGGTAACATTTTCAAGGATAGTACACCTCAAACTAAAATACTGGTTGATTTCAGTAACCAGTTTGTCAGCAGTAAGTTTTGTAAAACAATTAGGCCAAATTACTGCCATCAATTATGAAGATTTGTCAAACTGAAAAATGAAACTAATTTGCAGTATTACACATTCTTATTATTAGATATCCATTTGAAACCTGAGCACTATAGTACTCAAGAACTAAAAGAAATACTGAGAATGATATGCCTATACTAGTGAATAGTCACCAGTGTACTCTCAGCCAGCAGTATGTGGCTAATTCTCAGCTAGAGTGCCTTCTATGCGGAGTCTGCATGTTCTCCTTGTACTTGCTTTGGTTTTATCTGGGTACTTCGGCTGTCTCCCACACACATGCAGCTGGTGAACTGGTCAAATCTACATTGTCCCCAGATGTGTGTGAGAGACACAGAAGAAAGGCCTGGCAATCTACGTCAATTCCATACTTACCTAGTAAACTCTGGATGGTGGCAGCTGTTCATAGGATCCCTGTAAGAGTCAGATGCAACTCAAAAGCATGAATGGACCCCGGGAACTATCGCCCTATAAGCCTGACTAGCTTGGTCTGCAAAGCTATGGAGCGCATCATCATGGATCTCATTAACAAAGACATTGGGAACCTCCAAACACTGGACCCTGTCCAGTTTAACTTTGTTAAGGGCAGATCCTGCCTTCTAAACCTGGTGGACTTCTTTGAGGCAGTTACCAAGGCTATAGACAAGGGAAAGATGGTCCACACAGCCTACCTAGACCTCACAAAGGCCTTTGACACCATTCCACACTCAGGTATTATGGACAAGTTCACCAGCCTGAACATAAACCCCTAAGTCATGAGATGGGTTGCTAACTGGCTCACGGATAAAACCCACATGGTAAGAGTTGCGGGAGCTAGGTCTGACTCTAAACTGGTTACAAGTGGCGTTCCCCAGGGCTCAGTCCTAGGACCCCTCCTGTTCGGCATATACTTCTCAGAGGTACAGGCAAGCACAGGAGACTATGGCTGACTGCAAACTAGGGGCTATAATTGACTCTCTGGCTGACACAGACATCCTCCAAAAGGGTCTCACTGAGACAGATACCTGGTGTCAAAACCATGGTCTCAAGATAAATGCCAAAAAGTGCATAGTCATCTCCTTTGGAAAAAACAAAGTACCCACAAGCTACCACATAGGTGGTAGCCCCCTAAATCTGGAAGATGTAATAAGGGATCTGGGGACCCAAGTAGATAGTAACCTCTCCTTTGATAATCACATTGCCAAAGTGGTTAGAAAATCCTTCTATGTGGCCCACCTAATCACAAAAGGATTTGCATCCAGATCGAAAGAGGTCATTGGGTCCCTCTATGCATCACTCATCAGACCCATCATAAAGTACAATGCCCCATTTGGGATGTACCTTACAAGACACCTGCAACAACTGGAAAGACCACAGAAGTACCTCACCAAGAGGATCACTGGCCTCAAGTAGATGCCCTATGCAGCTCAACTGAAGAAACTCCAGCTGTACTTGGTTGCATACCGCCTACTCAGAGGTGATCTCTGTCTGAAATACAAGGCCATGTCCAACTCAGAATTGATGGACATGCTCCACCTACAGAAAACCATATCCCCTCGAGCCACACGCTCCAGGGATCTAAACCTCACCACAACAATAAATAGGACGTGCTGGAGGGATAGATTCCTGTCCCAGAGGCTTCCCATGCTCTGGAACAAGATTCCAATCTACATCGCTAACCCTCTTCAAGAGAAACCTTGATGAGTGGATAGGAAACAGAAAGTTTACCCCAGGGATCACTTCAATGGGTCTGCTGGACAGAGGCACAGGGAACTAATCTAAGGGGGCAGCGAAAGCCAACACATTCCGGCTAGGCTTATAAATGGATTCGGGCAGATAGCCTAGTACCTACCTATGAACCTATGGTTATATCTGTCTGAAGGCTTGAACGGTCATCACAGGCATCCAGTTTAAACATTAATAATGTTGTCTTGTTAAATGTTACTAATTAGGATGGCTTGCTTGATTTGTTTTAAAAAAAAAAAGCTTAAAGGGGAAGAATGATGTTTAAGATTCTCCTGGATTTTTGGTCTTTTTTGCAGCATGTTGGCACTTGGCATTTCAAGTGCCAACATATCAACAAGGAGCCTATAAAATAGAATACTTGCAAAACACTGCTACAAACCTTCAGAAAGTCACAGAGATCCTAGATGTTCTTCTGCAGCTAGTACACATCCTGATCAAATTAAAAAAAAAAAACAGGCTGCTTTTTCTGCTTCTCTTAACTTACATGGCATAGAATGTGAACATCAGGATAAAGCTCACAAACTAAAACTAGCAGCACTTGTATTTTTATTCTTTGTCACATGCTTAGACACAGCCATGATTACCACAGAAAAGCTACGTAACAAGTGAAAAGCTCTTGGGTAATGTCTAAGAAAAACTGTTTCCAGGATTTATTAGTGATTAGCAACTCTAATGTGCAGTCACTAGCATGCACGTTCGCAGTTTTGCATGTAAATGTCAAGACTGTGGTGTCTGGGAGATTTCTCGTTTCTCTAGGATATAGTGACAATGGATTTTGTATAAAAATGTAGCGGGAGAGCTGCAGGAGGAGTGGACATACAAAAACACATTTTAACATTTTTAAACTGTTTTTTTATGTGCAAGAGTATATACCCAGACTGTGTACTTGGATTCATTTTCCACTACTGACCACTGGCAGCATAAGGGGGGGGGGGGGCTGCAATCCTCAATGTGTCATCCCTCAGAAGAAACATTAAAGTGAAGTCCCATCCACTTGACTTGGTGGTAGCTCAGGTGGATGTAAAAATATTCCATGGCATCTATTGAAAAGAGCAGTGGCTTTATTAGTTTATACTGACAGGTTCATAATTAGTTACTAGGCATGTAGTCCAGAAAACCACTGAGAAACCTAGCTCAAGTTCCCTGAAGCAGTCTGCTTAATGGCTTGTTTAAATTCGTATAAAAGGCAAATGAAGGCTGAAGGAATGAAACCTTGATAACAGGAAGCAGCTCCTTAACAATTCATAGCCATATTCTTCTGCAATAAATGCCAAGATGATGGACATAAAGGCCCCTCCTCTCCTACTTAGTTCATATCAAATAAGGAAAATAAGACTACAGACACAAACAATATTTCTGCGTTATGAATACTGCACATGAGGGACACAAGCAGCACAAATTTCACATTTCAATTATCTTTACAGGATGTAGAGAAGAAATTGCCTATATCTCAAAAAAGGGCACCTCACCCTATTAACCAGGTACCGGTATATTGGGCAATGCTCTACTATGATGTCAAACTACAAGTTACTGCATGCTTACCTTTTAGCGAATCTATCCTTCATCATTCTTTATGCTACCACATGCTATTCTTAAAAGAGACATGACTTTTTTTTTTTTTTGCATCAAAGCAAACAAAAAATATAAAAGTCAAAAATGGTAAAATGTTACTGACAAAACAGTTGGATTTTTTGGGACTTTACTGAGTCTAAAATGGATACAGAAGGGTGATAATTTTCCACTTTATTTTCCTGGTAAGACCAAACCTGTACTGTCTGAAGAGTAGATAAATATGTGATTTTTATGGAGTTTGTCATTTTTATGCCAGAGTACACTCAACCTGTATTTGTTTTCATGTTCACTGTTTGTAATACAATCAGTTTGCAACTCTGTACCAAGAACCCGTTATATAATTTTGCCTATGTATAGATGCACTAGAACATTAAAATGAAATCACAGTAATTACCAGAAACTGCACTTAAAAATCATGGGTATAATTCTTGTATTTCATCTCAGGAAAATGGAATGTTATTGTTTTTTTTAAAGCATAAACCAGTGTCACAGTGGATGTGTGCAGTATTCGAGCCCAGTTAACACAAGTACAACCACATAACTTTTCAATGCTCATGGTTATGTTAGCTCTTCTGGCAATATAAAAGGATCACTTACTGTTATGGTGACTACACCAAAAAACATCTGTAAAACCACTGTTGTATGATTGGTGACGCATTCAAGAAAGAAGTGATAAGGATCATTGCAACACTTCACATTCGTGTGTGTGTGTGTGTGTGTGTGTGTGTGTGTGTGTGTGTGTGTGTGTGTGTGCATGTTTGTGGCATGTACACTGGAACATAGGTAGCTTATCCCAGCACACACCTGAGACTAGTGTTAACTAAGTTGACTAGTATTCAAGTGGATATTATTTGCACCATCAACAATGAAAACTCAAAGCAACCACCCTGGCCACTGATTGCTTACCCACAGAATTCCTACAGTTAGTCTATCCTGTAGCCATACTCATAAATAGATCAATATCAGAGAACAAGGTCCCTGTTATTTGGAAAACCTTACACATTCTACCACTACACAAGGGAGGCAAGTCCACTAAATTCACTAATTACTGCCCAATTGCCATCCTAACTCTTTATCTAAAATCTTAGAGAGAGTTATCCATACCCAACTAATGGACTGCCTACTCAAAAACAAACTACTAACTAACACCCAACATGGTTTTAAACCCTTCTACAGTACCACCACAGCTCTAATGTCCTTTACTAACACAGTTAACCACTATAGAAACAGTGGACAATTTGCATCTACCATATTTTTGGACTTATCCAAAGCCTTTGATGTAGTTAACTATAAAACACTTATCAATATTCTCTCCAGTCTAAACCTTTGTTCCTCCACTATCACATGGTTCCAAAGCTACCTATCAGGGTGTCAGCAGGCAGTCCAATGGCAACACCAACTTTCTCCTCTTCTTCAAATTGCCTTAGGGGTTCCTCAAGGCTCCATCCTTGGGCCATTACTATTCTCTCATTTCACTAACTAGCTCTGTACCTCCACACCAAATGCCTCAGTAATACAATACGCTGATGACTCCACCCTAATATGTGCAGCTCCTACACTAAAAGACCTCCACACCTTAACCCAAGACTCATTTCTCTCTCTCAAAAGATGGCTTACAAACTCCCAACTCATTCTTAACCCCAAAAAACAAAACTACTTCTCTTCAGCCTATAGAGATTCCCTCTGACATACCACTTTTTTAACATCTTGTCTGAAAAGTAAAACAGTGATCACCACAACAACCCACACCAAACTACTCGGGAGTTGATACTGACAGTAACTTGAAATTCGATATTCACATAGCACAAACTATCAAGATTGTCAACAAAAAACTAGGTCACATGTATCAGAACAAGAAATTTCTCACAAAACACACAAAAAGCACAATAGCTCAGGCACAAGTCTTATCTACCCTTCTGTATGCCTCCCCAGTTCTAACCAATCTCTGCAAGACAGACTTAAACAAACTAGAATCTTGCTACAATAAAATAGCCAGATTTGCAACAGAGGTCACATATAGGACTAATCACTGTACATCTCTCAAACAGCTAAATTGGCTTGAACTTCCTCAGTTGCTACAATTTAATCAACTAACCTTTGCACATAAAATATTCTATCACCCTGAGAAAATCCCAGCTCTCCAAAATCTAATTCAGCCATACACACTAATAGAACTTTATGCTCCAGTAATCAAAACCTTCTAAATACAAACAAAACCAATAATGATGTTGGGAAGTCTCTCTTCTCCAATTCTAATTCTAAAATATGGAATAAGCTACCAACCCCACTGACCTCCAACTGCTCTACTACACAATTAAAAAAAAACTCCTTAAGTAACACTTTATGACCACTTGGTTATGCTTTTATGACTCTCCTGGATAAGCACCTCCCTCAATTCATTACAATTCATCTTATAAGAATATTAAAATTCACAGTGAATCTATCATTAACTGCATTAAGCTAATGTGTTAGTATCTCATACTGTATATTACACCTTACTTAACAGGTCTTCTCAATCAATTATGCTTGTACTAATTTGTTGATTTGTTGTTCATTTAATCACTGTCACTATGTCTATACAGCCTTTGTAACTTAATCTCTATGTACTCACAGGAATGCTGTAATATTGAAATGTTTGTTAACTCTGATATGTCAGTAACCTAGAACATTTCTACCCAGGCCTCCACTGAAAATGGACATGTGTCCAGTCAGACTTTCCCGGTAAACAAATATAAAATAAAATAAATAAATAAAATGACACCTTTAATCCATATATAATGTTAGGATGTTTAAACATATATCAAAACAACATATAAAGAGAACTTATTCCTGTAACAACACATATGAGCTAGATAACACATTAACTAAGCAAATATAAAATAAAATAAATAAATAAAATTACACCTTTAATCCATATATAATGTTAGGATGTTTAACATATATCAAAACAACATAGAAAAAGAACTTATTCCTGTAACAACACATATGAGCTAGATAACACATTAACATTACTGAGTTTTTGAATTCTGCTCTCTTAAAAAGGAACTGTCACATTAACATGGAGGAGACTTGAATAAAGTACAGTAAGGATTCACTACTAATAAATACATTTATTGATGTACTAATAGGATTAAGTATTTTGTTCACAAGACTTATAAGGACTGCCTTGGAGGAATTTAGTTTGAGAATCAAGAGTTCAGTAAAGTGGTTAGGTCATAGCACAATGATTAGCATTTGCCTGGACTTGGCTGGCAGTTACTTTCTGTGTCAAAAATAACATAATAGAAGAATATTTGATGTGCATGTTTAAAGGACATGTATGTGCTAACCATAACTTTGCTTCATTCTAGAATGTACTTCCTCCCTAAAAATGATGTCTACAGTATCACATAAAAGTAAAAGTGTGACTTATTTTTGTGTGGGAAAATGTACTTTGCATTTCTACACTATGACATGGCCTAGACATTATAAATGTGTCTTCCCCCATTTAGTTTTATAGATAGTTCTGTGGCTCACTGCCTTTTTAGATGGTTTTATGAAAGCATTACTAGTGAATTTTTTTAAACTTAAATACCTGGAAATGGTGCTCACTTTATGCTGGGAAAAGCCATTCAATGTTCAGTAAATAAGATAAAAAAGCAGGTCTTTAAGTGTTCAAAACCCGTGGTCCCTAATTTCAGATCCCTCTTACTCTTGCAACATGTGAAAGCTGTCAGCTCCATGGATTCTTTATTGACTGACAACTGTCATTTCAAAGAGGTAGTAAGCAAATGTTCAGCTGCCTGTATTTTCAATAGTTTGCTTAACTTTGTAGATAAATGGATAACAGCAGCATTTTACTGGCCAAAAATGAGACAAGTTTACATATTTGGAGTTGCAGTATAACTCATCTTGTCTCCTCATAAAAAGAGTTCACCAGCAACTAACACTTTGGAAGAGTTTCGGTTTATCTGTTTATTACACTTTACTGTCCTCAGATAGACACAGTTTCATGATGCATACATTTAGGTTGTGACCAGCAATGAAACCTACAGAATCTTTGCTTTCTAGCCTCTGTCATCCAGGTTGAGACAAATTTCTTTCTGAAACAGTATGAGAACTGAATAGGAAAAAGGTGGAACCTTCATGACCTGTGACAGGGAAAGAGTGGAAATAAAATCAATGAAAGGGTTTTGAGGCACTAAACAACATAGAAAAATAACTATGGAATGAACTTAACTAATTTGAAGGGAGTTCTTTTAGCCAGCTGTAACAAGGTCAGTTGGTGCAATGGGCAAACCCCCAGTTGGTAGCAGGCATGGCCCTTCGTCCTCACTCACTGCTGATGGAGAACAAAAAGCCTCCATCAGACATACAGCAGTTATGTTATTAGATTTTTGTTCCATTTCTGTATAATAGATCTTTGCACTGCTTTCCATAGCTCTCAACCTTCCATCTCCAAAATGAGGAAAACTAGCCCTCATAATGTAGAACAAATGGGCAAAATGTGGAACACATACCAATGGCTTACTAACAACTTCACCTAGGAAGGCCATAGGATGGTTAAAATATGCTGATTTTACATATAAAGAAGATCTTTTAATGAATTGATATGATTCATTTATATTTACCATGGATTTCACTTAAAAAAATTCCTAACACTGAATGTGTGACAGAGTCTTTCAATGTGGAACATAGAGGAACTTTGAGGAACATGAACTTTTTAAGACCCCAAATGAGGCATGTTCCTCATAATGAGGTGCACTTGAGAGGTATGCTGCTTTCAGAAACTGTCTACAGTTCTTCACATCCATACACTGCAAGCAAATTGTTTAAGCAGCCACAATATCAAACACTTCTAATTAAATAAGTATCATTTGTACTTTCAGTTGCAAGGATGGATCAGTACTCATACCCAATAAGTACCTTTCCTTCAGTGCCAATTTTAGCCCCTAACAGTTTGTGCCCAAGGCAGCCTCAATTTTCACCCCACACTAGCTATGGCTTTGAATAAATGACACTACAAGGTCATATTACAGGTAAAAACAAATACAATGCACATGAAATTGTTTGCAAAAAAGAAGTAAAACTACCATAAGGAGATTAGTTAAATGTGAAAAATGGTGTGTGTGAGCAACAGTTGACTCCAATTTTAAAATATATCAGAATTCATTAAACATTTTTGTGACAGATTAATAAATAATGCAATAATAAAAACAAGTATACTGTACATGAGGAGCCAGTAACGTTTTAGCTTCTTTTGTATCAAATCTGGTGCCGCTAAGAGGTAAGTATCCAATCTGTTGTCCCTGTGCATACAAGAGAAAAGTGCCTGTTGGTGGGATGACTACATCAGGACGTCGAGTTGGCCGAACAGTTGGAGGAGCAACACTTGGAATGCCTGTTGAGAGAGGAAAAAAGAACAATGTTAACACTTCCAACCTAAACAGCTAAACATAATATGGAAAAAATATAAGAACATTTTTTCTACTTCTGTAGCAAAACTAATCTAGAAAGTACAGTTATGTAGGAAAGTACAGTTAAAGTAGGAATTTTCCATAAATGTAGCTGTTTCAGTAGATTCACTTTTGCAGTCCTCGCTTTTGGTATATCTTTTGTACAGGTAGTCTGACTGACTGGCCAAGCTTCCTTAGTTTAACCTTCCCCAGGGCTTTGGCTGCAGCCCTCCCACCAGGATGCATGGACATCACTGGTATAAGCACATCAGCTAATAGCAATATCTGATCTCTCATACACAGCAACAGCCAAGTAATCCTGAGGTGAGGCTAAGATTAAACAGCTGTCCTAACTGTGGGTTTAATTCCTCATTGAGTTCATGAAGCACACAGCCGGGGACACCATCCGTCCCATGGATGCTGTGTTTTTGCCTTAGTGAGGGCAGTTCTCACCTGGGCGTTGGAGATGTTTGGGGGCTACAATCCTCTGGAATAGATATCTCTCCTTTTGGGGGAGGGGGAGAAGTTTGCACTGAACCTGTCAGCCAGTATGTTGGCAATGTGTGTAGGTTCAGTAATTTTCACATCATTTTGAACTAATTCTGAGCATATCTGGGAGTTTCCTCCTAGGTTTCTAACATAGCTAAAGAAGGCCTTATGATTCTCTTTAGAGTCCTTGGCGATTTTTCTCTCAAAATTTGCCTTGGATGATTTTATGAGAGCTCTTAGTTTTTACTTATAATGATCAAAGGTGTCTTACCTTTCAAGGATTTTGCTCTATCTTGTAGTAGCTTCCTCCTTTTGTTGTAGAGCTTGTTTATGGCTGGGGTCCACCAGACTGGACGCTTGCCTTTGGTACAGAGAGTCTTAGTTTTGTTTGGGATTGCCTGATCCATGCAGTCCTGTAGGTGCTGGTAGAAGGCATTTGTAAGTGATTCAGCGGTTTGAGTAATGTTTACCACTGGCTCAGGGGCCTTAAAGGAGACCACACTAGTTTTTAGAAGTGTGAAATCGGCTTTTGAGAAGTTTTCACTGTGGTCGGTTTTGTTTCAGGTGGGGGCGGGATGAGGACCTCCAGCGAGATTAGTTTATGATCTGATCTCACCAGTGAGGGGTATACTTCCGGTGTTGAACATTTTGATCCCATGTTCGTGATGATGAGATCAAGTATGTTTTCTCCTCTTGTGGGGATGGTGACTAGTTGTTCCATGGCATTTGAGTTTATGAACTCCAGGAATCTTTGGGTTAGAGTGTTCGGCTTGAGTAGTGTTCCCAGTCTATATTAGGGTAGTTAAAGTCACCTAGTATGATGGTGTTTGGAGATACATTTATCCTCCAATGTTTTCAGGAAGGCCATGTGAGGTTCCTGAGTTTGAGAGGGTGGCCTGTAACATGCTACAAATTGCAGAGCAGTCTTGCCTATGGTTAATTGCACCTGGATGGTCTCCGATGCATCATGCTGCCACCAACCTTGAGGTGTGGGTGTCCTTTATGAATATGGACACCCCTCCTTTCTTGGTGTTGTCCGGATTTTGGGGCCGGAACGCATGATATGAGGTGAAACCTGTTAGTGCTGGGGTGCTCTCAGGAGCCTTGAACCAGGTTTCTGTCACAGCACAGACATCGATGTTCTCCATATTGAGAAGGGCCTCGAGTGCGTGCATCTTGAGATTGAGACTTCTGGCATTGAGCAGCATTACCCTTAGTTTTTTCCTTTTTGGTGTTCTAGGGTGGTAGGTTTAGAATTTGAGCCTTGCCTAAAAAGGCACTATGGGGGTGGCAAGAGCCTTTGCCAATATCCGGAAGCCCAGGGTGACAGGTGCAAGCCGTCCCTTGAAGCAGCGTGGCTTGTCCAGCATGTCATCCCAGGCAGACAGACATTGATCCCCTTTGAATGACACCAGAATTTAAGCCAATTATTAAAGCTGATCATCTTATCACTGTATTGTGGCATCATTCTAGGTGAAGGTAGGATACTGCTCAAGGTCAGGGTCATACCTGCCTGGGCTACATAATCAGAGAGCTCCTCGATGTCCCTTTTCATGTAGTCCAAGGAGGTACGTCTCAGGTCGTTGACACCAGCGTGGACAATGACTGAGTCGTACTTGTACCTGCTGTTGAGAGACCTGAGTGCTTGCGTTATGTGGCGGATTCTAGCGCCTGACAGGCAGCTTACTGTGACCTTCTCTTTACTCAGTCTGGTGAGCGGGACGCCAGTGTGTCTGACTATGGAATCACCAATGACAAGTGTGTCTGGCATTTTGTTTGGCCTTAAGGGCTGTGACTGTTTGACACTCTGACTGTGTGGTCTATGTGTTGCATGTGTTGGGTCGTGAGGTGGTAGTTGTTTGGGTGTCTGCTTTGGTGGCCTCTGCTGTTTTGGTAAATTTTTGATCAGAGCCTCAGTATGTCTTTGTGTGAGTATGTGTATGATTTGAAGTTGTGATGGTACCATGTGTGACTGGGTATGTATTGTGTGTGGTTACCTTCTCCTCCTGTCTGGTCTTGCCAGTCCTATGTTGAGAGCTCAGCCTCCAGTTTGGCCGTATAGTTGCATCTCTCGCATGTATTTGTGTTTTGTGGGAGAAGGAGAGGATTGTCTGTGTACATGAGGCAGTTGTAACATTGCCTCAATATTCCCAGGTTCACCAGTTGAGCTGGAGAGGACACTAGCAACTGATCCCTCGACATACTAGAAGTAGTAGATAAAGAGACTTTCAAAGGACTCCGGGAAGTGGGTTTTAGGCTGGTGGGGTACTATCTATAATAAGAGTGCTTTATCAAGGTGCAAGTACTGTAGGAGTAAGTGCTAGGCTTTACAGATAGAGAATAGTCTACTTGGGAATCAAGTAGAGATGAACTTTCAGTTATAGGATATGCTGGTTAGATCAGCAGTACAGCTCGAGGAAGGTAGTTTTAAGGGAAAATTGGAAGAGTGGAATTTAGATGGCCCAAATAGTTTAACCTTGTTTAACCGCCGCTGCTCTTGTGTGCAACAGTGGTAACTCCGCTAAATCGCTTACAGCGTTTAGCGTGTTTTATAGCAGGGGCTGAAGGAGCTAGAATTGGCCCAAAACGACCAATGGACTACTAGTTTCTGGCTGAAACTTCACCAAATCAGACAAAAGGCAGCTCAGTGCTTCCCACTCCCACTGGTAAGCAAAGAAACTTCCCTCCTTCCTAATAAGGCAATGGATCAGTAACAGGAACTAAAAACAAAGCCCAGGGATCAGCAACTCTGAAACTGGACTACTCTAGTTCAGTAAGGCGGAAAACAAGAGATTTTTTGTTTTATTACAGAGACAAGGAAAAAACAGACAGTAATTGCTGTAAATCGGCTAAGCGCACTTTAGTGTGTAGCCTACAGAAACAATTTGCAACAATTAGTAACTTAAAGTGCAATAAACAGTGTAAAATGCAGAAATCACTTAAAGTAGCAATAAAACAGGCGAAATGCAGTTGCTAGCTTAAATAACAGTGGGGAAGCCACAGAAAATACTTATATCTGGTAGAAAGTCACTCTTTTAGCTCTCTGCTGCTTGGATCACCCTGCAGGCCACCACGAGGATCTGTGCTGAGTTGGTACAAGCTGGAAAACGCGTGTTTAGCGTGTTTTATAGCAGGGGCTGAAAGGAGCTAGGAATTGGCCCAAAACAACCAATGGACTACTAGTTTCTGGCTGAAACTTCACCAAATCGGACAGAAAGGCTGCTCAGTGCTTCCCACTCCCACTGGTAAGCAAAGAAACTTCCCTCCTCCCTAATAAGGCAATGAATCAGTAACAGGAACTAAAAACAAAGCCCAGGGATCAGCAACTCTGAAACTGGACTACTCTAGTTCAGTAAGGCAGGAAAACAAGAGATTTTTTTTGTTTTATTACAGAGACAAGGAAAAAACAGACAGTAAATGCTATAAATGCTGTAAATCGGCTAGCACTTTAGTGTGTAGCCTACAGAAACAATTTGCAACAATTAGTAACTTAAAGTGCAATAAACAGTGTAAAATGCAGAAATCACTTAAAGTAGCAGTAAAACAGGCTAAATGCAGTCGCTAGCTTAAATAACAGTGGGAAAGCCACAAAAAATACTTATATCTGGTAGAAAGTCACTCTTTTAGCTCTCTGCTGCTTGGATCACTCTGCAGGCCACCACGAGGATCTGTGCTGAGTTGGTACAAGCTGGAAAACGCGTGTTTAGCGTGTTTTATAGCAGGGGGCTGAAAGGAGCAAGGAATTGGCCCAAAACGACCAATGGACTACTAGTTTCTGGCTGAAACTTCACCAAATCGGACAGAAAGGCTGCTCAGTGCTTCCCACTCCCACTGGTAAGCAAAGAAACTTCCTCCTCCCCAATAAGTCAATGGATCAGTAACAGGAACTAAAAACAAAGCCCAGGGATCAGCAACTCTGAAACTGGACTACTCTAGTTCAGTAAGGCGGGAAAACAAGAGATTTTTTTGTTTTATTACAGAGACAAGGAAAAAAAAAAAACAGACAGTAAATGCTATAAATGCTGTAAATCGGCTAGCGCACTTTAGTGTGTAGCCTACAGAAACAATTTGCAACAAGTAGTAAGTTAAAGTGCAATAAAAGCTGTAAAATGCAGAAATCACTTAAAGTAGCAGTAAAACAGGCCAAATGCAGTCGCTAGCTTAATAACAGTGGGAAAGCCACAAAAATACTTATATCTGGTAGAAAGTCACTCTTTTAGCTCTCTGCTGCTTGGATCACTCTGCAGGCCACCACGAGGATCTGTGCTGAGTTGGTACAAGCTGGAAAAACGCGTGTTTAGCGTGTTTTATAGCAGGGGGCTGAAAGGAGCTAGGAATTGGCCCAAAATGACCAATGGACTACTAGTTTCCGGCTGAAACTTCACCAAATCGGACAGAAAGGCAGCTCAGTGCTTCCCACTCCCACTGGTAAGCAAAGAAACTTCCCTCCTCCCTAATAAGGCAATGGATCAGTGACAGGAACTAAAAACAAAGCCCAGGGATCAGCAACTCTGAAACTGGACTACTCTAGTTCAGTAAGGCGGAAAACAAGAGATTTTTTGTTTTATTACAGAGACAAGGAAAAAAACAGACAGTAAATGCTATAAATGCTGTAAATCGGCTAGCGCACTTTAGTGTGTAGCCTACAGAAACAATTTGCAACAATTAGTAACTTAAAGTGCAATAAACAGTGTAAAATGCAGAAATCACTTAAAGTAGCAGTAAAACAGGCGAAATGCAGTCGCTAGCTTAATAACAGTGGGAAAGCCACAAAAATACTTATATCTGATGCTGGGAAAAGCCATTCAATGTTCAGTAAATAAGATAAAAAAGCAGGTCTTTAAGTGTTCAAAACCCGTGGTCCCTAATTTCAGATCCCTCTTACTCTTGCAACATGTGAAAGCTGTCAGCTCCATGGATTCTTTATTGACTGACAACTGTCATTTCAAAGAGGTAGTAAGCAAATGTTCAGCTGCCTGTATTTTCAATAGTTTGCTTAACTTTGTAGATAAATGGATAACAGCAGCATTTTACTGGCCAAAAATGAGACAAGTTTACATATTTGGAGTTGCAGTATAACTCATCTTGTCTCCTCATAAAAAGAGTTCACCAGCAACTAACACTTTGGAAGAGTTTCGGTTTATCTGTTTATTACACTTTACTGTCCTCAGATAGACACAGTTTCATGATGCATACATTTAGGTTGTGACCAGCAATGAAACCTACAGAATCTTTGCTTTCTAGCCTCTGTCATCCAGGTTGAGACAAATTTCTTTCTGAAACAGTATGAGAACTGAATAGGAAAAAGGTGGAACCTTCATGACCTGTGACAGGGAAAGAGTGGAAATAAAATCAATGAAAGGGTTTTGAGGCACTAAACAACATAGAAAAATAACTATGGAATGAACTTAACTAATTTGAAGGGAGTTCTTTTAGCCGTCAGCTGTAACAAGGTCAGTTGGTGCAATGGGCAAACCCCCAGTTGGTAGCAGGCATGGCCCTTCGTCCTCACTCACTGCTGATGGAGAACAAAAAGCCTCCATCAGACATACAGCAGTTATGTTATTAGATTTTTGTTCCATTTCTGTATAATAGATCTTTGCACTGCTTTCCATAGCTCTCAACCTTCCATCTCCAAAATGAGGAAAACTAGCCCTCATAATGTAGAACAAATGGGCAAAATGTGGAACACATACCAATGGCTTACTAACAACTTCACCTAGGAAGGCCATAGGATGGTTAAAATATGCTGATTTTACATATAAAGAAGATCTTTTAATGAATTGATATGATTCATTTATATTTACCATGGATTTCACTTAAAAAAATTCCTAACACTGAATGTGTGACAGAGTCTTTCAATGTGGAACATAGAGGAACTTTGAGGAACATGAACTTTTTAAGACCCCAAATGAGGCATGTTCCTCATAATGAGGTGCACTTGAGAGGTATGCTGCTTTCAGAAACTGTCTACAGTTCTTCACATCCATACACTGCAAGCAAATTGTTTAAGCAGCCACAATATCAAACACTTCTAATTAAATAAGTATCATTTGTACTTTCAGTTGCAAGGATGGATCAGTACTCATACCCAATAAGTACCTTTCCTTCAGTGCCAATTTTAGCCCCTAACAGTTTGTGCCCAAGGCAGCCTCAATTTTCACCCCACACTAGCTATGGCTTTGAATAAATGACACTACAAGGTCATATTACAGGTAAAAACAAATACAATGCACATGAAATTGTTTGCAAAAGAAGTAAAACTACCATAAGGAGATTAGTTAAATGTGAAAAATGGTGTGTGTGAGCAACAGTTGACTCCAATTTTAAAATATATCAGAATTCATTAAACATTTTTGTGACAGATTAATAAATAATGCAATAATAAAAACAAGTATACTGTACATGAGGAGCCAGTAACGTTTTAGCTTCTTTTGTATCAAATCTGGTGCCGCTAAGAGGTAAGTATCCAATCTGTTGTCCCTGTGCATACAAGAGAAAAGTGCCTGTTGGTGGGATGACTACATCAGGACGTCGAGTTGGCCGAACAGTTGGAGGAGCAACACTTGGAATGCCTGTTGAGAGAGGAAAAAAGAACAATGTTAACACTTCCAACCTAAACAGCTAAACATAATATGGAAAAAATATAAGAACATTTTTTCTACTTCTGTAGCAAAACTAATCTAGAAAGTACAGTTATGTAGGAAAGTACAGTTGTGCTAGGAATTTTCCATAAATGTAGATGTTTCAGTAGATTCACTTTTGCAGTCCTCGCTTTTGGTATATCTTTTGTACAGGTAGTCTGACTGACTGGCCAAGCTTCCTTAGTTTAACCTTCCCCAGGGCTTTGGCTGCAGCCCTCCCACCAGGATGCATGGACATCACTGGTATAAGCACATCAGCTAATAGCAATATCTGATCTCTCATACACAGCAACAGCCAAGTAAAAGATGTCAGCACCAAATGGAACAGCGCTGTGTGTCCAAGATCCACCCCATTGTTCCCTAATCTCTCTCTTTCTCTCTCTCTCTCCAGGAAGTGCTACCCTTCTGAATATGCTGTCCTTTGAATGAGACATTAAACTAAGGCCCCATCTCTGTTGGAGGTGGTGGTAGCTCAGTTGGATGGAAAAAATCCCATAGCAATCTAGAAATGCGCATTCCTGATGTCCTGGCCAAAGTTCCAAGAGTTAGTATGAATACCACCTTGGATTTCACCTGAAAAGAGGCCTTTTATCTAGTGAGACCAACCAGGTCAACAAAGTATAAATAAATAAAAATGTTTAGCTTTGTGCAAATAAAATCTTAGCTGTCTGTGCACATCTAGGAGAATGAAGGATTTCTTCTCTGTTCTGTGGCTTTAGAAAAAAGGGCTAATGAAAGACTTGACTAAGGGACAATTTAGAAATTAATTCAGGCATGAAGGAAGGGTCAGTATGGAAAGATACTTTATCCCGCTGAAAAACGAAGAAGGCTTTTTTGAGCATTAAGAGCTTAGTTCAGAAATTCTCCTTGTAGAGGTAACAGTCACCAAAAACAGTATTTTCCAAGACAGGAACTGAAGGATAGTAGAAGCAGCTTATTCAAAAGGTGCCATGCTTACTTTTTCTAGTACACAGCTGAGATCTCATGGTGAACAAATTTCCTTTGTATGTGATCTAAGGCTAGGAACTGCATAACAGAAGGCCTGCACTTATTTAGCTAGATAGAAATTTCTAGCAATTGGTTTCCTATCTTCCCTCATAACTTTACGTATGTCCTTTAAGTCCATGTGCCTACTTCGAATCAATGTGAAATCATCCAAACCATGAACTTTAGAGTGGCTAGATTGAGGTGAAAGACAGACCCTTTGTTCTGAGTCAGTAGGTCCACGTGTTGATGCAGCACGTGCCACTTTCCTCCTGCTAGATTTCTTAATAGAGGCAATCAGTGTTGCTTTGACCAAAAGGATGTCAATCAGAATCACTTTTGCCTTTTCATTCCTCATACTAAGTAGTTCCCTGGTATTCTGGGGTATTAGATGAAAGGCATAACTGTCCCTTAAAGTCAAAGCAAGTCTTAAGTCCCTGGATCAGGTAAGTCTGATCTGTTTTGATTTGTGGATATGCTACCGGCCTATCAGAGTGGAATCTAGTAATGTCTTATATACCAGACATAGATCACCTGTCAGCAGCTAAGTACAAGGTGTTGAGGTGATCTGCATAGGATGTGTTGTAAACACCTTGTTTTTTTGTCTGGAAGGAAGGTATTGCTGAGGTTGGTGCCCAGATGAGTTCCAAAGATGACTAAGTTCTGTAAGTGTGTCAGGTTTGACTTTGCCTTGTTGATGGTGAGATATTTCTGAAACAATACAAAGTTATCTCCAAATCTTTAAGAATCACTTGCAGGAACTCTGCTTTGATGAGGACGTTGTCTAGAAAGGGTTAAATGTGGATCCCCTTATGTTGAAATAGGCATTTTGTAAAGATCTGGGTGTAGTAGACAAGCCAAAATTCAAGGATGTGAACTGAAAGTATTTCCATTCCACTGTAAATGTGAGAGATTTTTATTTATGTATTTATTTTTGGCAATGGGGATGCACAGGTTGGAGTCTTTTAAGTATGGAGTGAGTATAAATGCCTAAATTGGGATGAGTGGTAAAGCCTAAGAGGATTTTGAGAAATTTGTTAAGGTAACCCATCCCAGGATGGGTATCCATATACTTTCTTTCCTTTGAATCAGGAAGAGTCTTGAGTAAAACCCTCTTCCTTCCTCTACAGTTGGGACATTCTCTACGACCACAGACTGCAACACTGCTTGCAGAACTGCAGGGATTAGGTTTACATGGTCTTTTTTGAACAGCTGACATGCCCCTGCCTTTTGGAAGATCTTGGAACTGACATTTCTAATCTTTGTAAGAGTTGTTAGTACCCACTGATCTTGGATGATGTATTTCTGCTTTCTTTCAATGAAGGCTAACTGTCCTCTAAATTCTTAATAAGGGAAGAAAGATTGGGAGTAGGTTGGGGTAGGCTTGAAGGGGGCACTGAGGCTGTACCTTTGCTGATTCCTCTTCCAGTTATGACCCTGAGGGCCTCTGGGCTTCTCTTTTGGCCTTGCTTGACATCCTCTCTTGTATTTCCCTTTTCTCCTTGGTCAGACATGCCACTTTCCTGTTTAGGGTGTAAAGGCCATGTCTTTTTAAATAATCACTACTGAACTTAGGAGCTTGAGGTTGGAAAAGCTGCTTGACAGATTGCATAGTCATGACTTTTTCCTCCAGCTTCTCAAAGACATCTTGCACAGTGATTCCACAGAGGAAATCCTTATCCAATGGTACATTTAGGAGCTCTGCTTTAACATTCTTTGGAAGATGCATTGTTCTCAAACATGCATAGATAATAGTCCATGTATTTGCCACCACACATGATGCATCCACTGTATCACAGACAGATTTTTGGAATACTTAGCAACCTGAGAAGAGAAGTCTTAAGCTCCAGCCTCTAATGGCTCAGATCTTTACCCTGTATCCTCTCTGCCTTAACCTTCATTTTCCCCATAGGGACTGCTGGTAAGAAAGTGTGTGCAGTGGCAGTTCTAGGCTGTGAATAAGAGGTTTGCAGAAGTGTACACCTTTTTGCCAAATTTAGTATGTATTCTACTGTACCCATCATTGTCAATAAGGCTTCTAATAGGACTTCTCAATGGAGGTTAGGGTTCTACTTTGCTAGACTCCACAGACACAACATCTGGGTCAGAGGAATGCTTTTGTAGAGGTACATGCAGTAATCCTTGACATATAAAACTGGTCAGACTTCCTTGGAGTAGGAGAAGGGAATCTGGCTCCAGTGTAGGTCATATACCTGAGCTACGTTTCACGGTATCCTTACTCTTTTACATCAGAAAACATCCTTCATCCTTTGAAGGGTGTCTCCAAAGGAGAAGTTGCCTGGAGGTGAAGAAGAGGAAGAGGTGCCCTTAGTATCTGGATCTTTAGCAGAAAGTATCTGCCCTACACAGGCCAGCTAATCTGCCTCATCAAGAGTCATAGGAATCAGAATCTTCAGGAGGAGGATCCACCCTTTTCCTTTTTAGACGTGGTCCCAGATACCTCTGCAAATTCCATATCTGGCCTTTTCTGTTTCAAGAGGAACAGAACCACCTCAGTCAATTCAACTTACGTAAACTGCTGGGCACTGGTTTTGTCTTTTGTACCCTGTGGCATCAAGAACAGCCACCCTTGACATCTTGGAGTGCAGGCAGGGAACTCAAACCTTGATGCAGTCTCCAGGAACCTCATCTCAGACAAGGACTCAGGGAATGCTTCTCCATACCATAATTAGGATATAAGCCTACAAAACTGAAAAGCCTTCAGTTTCAGGAGGCTTGACACAGAAGTGTGTCCAAGAGGATATGGGAGATGCCATTTGCATGGCAGCTTGGAGATTATTTGTACCAGATGCCTCAGCAGAAACTGAATCCAAGGTAGTGGGGCTGCAAAAGTACCTCACCACAACCACAGTCACTTGACTCAGGGAAGCTGTAGTAATCCAATGCTATGTCCTGGGTATCCTAAGCCTCTTCTTTGTTTCTCTTAGCAGAGTACTTTGGTGGGCACCATTTAAGCATGGAACCTAGAATACTCCCTTTCTTGGCTGTGAACTCATGGAAAAAGTATGCCTTATATGGATTGTCCTTTGTGTGAAACAGACACAATGTAGACAGGAGTCCACATCATGTTCTGCAATGAGGTATAATAAAAATCTGTTGAGAAGTCCTTGTGTGTAATCTGTTTCCCACATTCAGTGCAATTATTCACTTGAACAACAGCCTCAGAATCCAAACTGGATTCAGAGTCAGACATTCAGCTATTGGTCAGCAACAAGGAGATAAGAAAAGATCACCTACTGGGTACTTATCTGTCTCTTGGAAGTAGGCTGACTGATGGATTGGTAGCACTGCAAAAACATACAGCTCTGCACAAATGCAAGACAAGAAACATCTGAAGATGGTGTCAACTGACAGACATTTTATACCACTAGGTGGAAGGCTTTGGCAAAAAACATAGGGAAAGATAAAGCTGTTAAAATCTGGTTGGCCTGTCATGCTATCTGCTGACAGCATATCCCAAAAGCAAGGACTGCAACAGTGAATACTACAATTAACATCTTGCCATGATTGTAGGCAATCAAGTATGTTTACTATTGCGTATGTCTGACATTTGGGGCTTCTAATGAGGAAGGCCAGATGTCCAGCCTGACATCTATATCGATTTACCCCATACTCTATCTGGTGGGTGGACACCCATTTTGCCTGGAAAGCTGTATGCCTGTGGTATAAGAGAGAAATCCACACACACCACCTTTAATTCTTTCTTGAACCTGTAAGAGCAAATTTTCTAGCAGAAATCAGAGCATAAGCTGCACAGGTGACAGATACCCCTAGGTATGGCAGACTAGAAAGCCCCCAAAATTCCCTTTCCATATACTAAGACAACACAAGGGGGTACCTTGTTGGATTAGGAAAAAAGGAAAGTGCATATAAGTTGACTGGCTGCCCAACCACACTTCAAGTTAGGTACACTTGGAGGGAGGAAAATTGTACTTCAACAGTGAATATACTTAAGCATTTACAAGTTTGGTAAATTACTAACACAAGTGTATTATGTTTATAGTATGGGTCATTGATGCAATACTAATGACTTTTGGGAAGATTTCCAAAGATTATGGACTACTGGGTGGCTGTCTCTGTTCAGGTATGTGTTGAAATAGTCCTTCAAGAATGGCCATGGTACTTCTGCCCTAACTCTAGGAGTGATGACCAGTTTTTAGTGTTTGGAGAGGTCCAGACAGATTATCAGATAGGCATTTCCTACATGGCCTGATTGCTGAATGCCCTAAGGAAGGCTGCATTGGCTACTGTTGGTCTTCAGAAGTAATCCATCCCATGCTCTGGTACAGTTTGGAAGGTGTAACAGACAGAGGTACAGTGAGCTAACCATTTTGAGATGGTCTTTTTTGAAATAAACTTGCCTTCCCTACCCAAAGCAAAGGCAATGAATAACTGATACGATTTTGTCACTTCTTTATTTCTTGCTAGGTAAAATCTCTGTTGCACAACTAAATAACAACTGGAGATACGGATATCCAAAATATTTAATAGTGGAATTTCACAGGCATAGACACTTAGAACAACGAACACTCTGTTAACCTAGGTTTCGTCTACAATGATATAGACTTCTTCAGAACCAAAATCTCTGTTGCCTTTGCACATCCAGGGTATGCACATTCCTTTCCAGCTTGCTCCCTAAGAAAGAATAAAACATAGTAAAATCAAAGTTTTTGCAAGCATTTATTTATTTGCTAGATGAAAGCTTTATTATATTTGATGTTCTTTTTTAATTTATTTGCTTTCTCTTAAAACTTGGCTACCAAAAAAGCAATTACTAGAAAATGGAAATCAAAGTCGAACCTAATTGTATTTGAAGTATTTAATATTAAAAAATAGACAATTGAACTGGAAGAGGGATTTTTTTTAAAAAAAATGAAAGGTGCAAATTATATAGAAATAAAGGAAATTTGTGGGAATACTACAGGCGGAATAATGTTCAGGAGGAGGAGGAGGGAAATTTAAGGAAATACAGGAATATGAAGCATTGAATATTATAAAAGAGATAAAATAACTGAAATAGGGGTCTTTAGAAAAAGGAACAAGCAAATTAAAGAGAAATAAATGGAAATTGTGTGAATAATACCTGCAGAATAATGTTCAGAAGGAAGAGTGAGGTTTAAGGAAAGGTAAGAATTCAGCAGTTTATGCAATGGACTAATGATAGTTACAAAGAAAAAAAAGATGTAAAATATATGCAAAAAGAAAAATGTTAATATGGTTTGTTTTCTTTTTTGTTAATGTATGTCTGCCTATGTCTTATGTGATAATATTTTACATCATTTCAATGCAAAAGATAGACTTAGCTGGTTGATTTGGAAAAGAATAATAAAGACATAACAATTTAGCATTTATATATTGAGTGTTAATTGTCAACCTGAGAATGCCAGATTACAAATACAGATGCTATGACAGAATTCATACATGAGAGGGAAGACTGACACAAGTATCAATGGTGAATTTAAGATGGCTATATTAATATATTGTCTGCTTACTTTGTAGGTAAAATAAATGGACACATCTGCATCTACATCTGTTTACACATATATATGCACACACACACACACACACACACACACAGACTCACACACACATACATATAATTATATATATATATATATATATATATATATATATATATATATATGTGTATATACACTATTTATATTTATATATATGTATAGAGAGAGAGAGTATATAGTGTTGGCTATTTACATCTTTCTAAGTGTCCATTACTCCATGGGTTTACACCACTGTTGTTTTAGTTTCAGTTTTGAATTCTCAGACATCTCATCTCTCCATTGTTGAATTCAGCTCCACTATAAAACTTCTTGGGTGACCTATTAACTATTAGTGAATAAACTAGTTTTACAATTTAACAGAATCTGTTTGGTGTTGCAATTATTTGTGCACTTGAAATGAGTAAATAATTTGAAAGGTGAAATTGTAAAGGTTGTCTTTGATTCCCATATGTTCATGTAGGCATTGGTAGTCCCACAGCTGGCTTAGGTTTAGGCTTGCTGTATTTCAGGTTTTACAACTTTTGAAAACCTTAACTAGAACAGATTCAAATTTAGGGTGTTTGTTGCCAAAGATAACCAGAAATTTCTGCAGTTTGTCAGCAGAGTCAAGTCCAAATCACATATGACGTTTTAGCATTATATTATATTATATTATATTATATTATATTATATTATATTATATTATATTAATAACAGATGATATGGGTGTGGTATACTGAAGATTTAGGGTCTATATTAAAACATCGAAGTTTCAGAACTTTGAATGTTCTAATATCGACCCCTATTCAGCGAAAGCTGAAAATATCGAAGCAAAAGAAAACCAAATTTTTTCCTAGGGAAAGAATTTGGTTGTCCGTTTCTGTTGCTTCGGTATTTTCAGCGCTGTGGTGGAAAGTTACAGGTAGTGTTCAGGTAAGTGTGCGACTGAGTGGGTTAGGTTAGTTAGGGTTAGGGTGTGGGTTAGGTATGTGTGCAATTGTGTGGATGTGAGGGTTAGGGTGGGTTAGGTGAGTTAAGGTTAGGGTGCGGGTCAGGTAAGTGTGCGATTGTTTGGACGTGAGGGTTAGGGTGGGGTAAATGAGTTAGGGTTAGGGTGAGGTGAGTGTGCGATAGTGACAGACCTTAGGGTTAGGGTTTGGGTTAAGGTAAGTGGATAGTTAGTGGTGTCTGTGTATAGCTTAGTGTAGGGTTAGGTGTAAGATTTTAGGTGTATGTGTGTGATTTGCTGTTTGTTTGGTGTGCTTGTTTTGTGTGTATGTGTTTTGGAACAGCAAATTTTTTCCCTAGGAAAAAAATCGCTGTTCTGTATGTTCGATGTTTTCAGCTTTTGCTGAATTGGGGTCGATATCAGAACATTCAAAGTTTTGAAACTTAGATGCTCTAATATAGACCCGAAGATTTACTCAAGGTTGTTGTGGTTTAATCATGTGGGCGAAGCTCTCTCTCATTGGTTTCTCCTTCACTCTGATTGGTTTCAAGTGTCCGGTTTTCTAAGTTTATTTTTTTTTTAAGTGTAAGAAATGTGAATTTGTATGGCATATATTAATGGAAGATAGTCTGAGTGACCAGACCTTTTTCCATTGGTATATGCTTGGATTTACAACGAGCAAAGTGGATGGGCTGACCAACCAGTGTGCTACTTTTTGAATGTTAATGGTCAGTCATATATTATATTATATTATATTATATTATATTATATTATATTATATTACATGATATTATATTATATATATTATATTACATTATATAAGGTTTGCCCAACTGGGCAGAAAGCCTATTTACAGAGAGGACCCAGGGAAAAAAGTGTCACATCAGGCAACAGGGAAGTGAAATGAAATACAGATGAATGGATAATGTTATAAATCCGGAGAAAAATGAACAAAAATAGCTTAGAAGATTATAACATGTCGGTATCAAGAGGCTGAACATTAGCTGATTCTGTATAGATAAACCCAACCTTTACATATGAACCAATGTTGCAGCAGTCTCGCCATCTGTCAAAGTTTCTGTGTCTTTCTGAATCCCACTTTCAGCTACACTGCCTTGATTTTCTTTATTGACAATATCAAATAAATAATGTTCTGAAGTTCTTAATTTAAATATGACTGGGTGTTTCAGCACTTCTGTTTTATTTTTCACATTTACCATAAAGTACTTCTTTCAAAGAGATATTACTGAATAACAGGGGAGTATTTAATAGAATAATTTCTGTTTCATTCTGGGATTTTGTCTGACCACTTATTACTCACCTTGTGGATCATACAACTCTTTCATCTCTGGACGTGAATATTGTACTATTTGCTTTGTAGGTTATGATAAACTCATCTTCCTTGTTTAGATTATTATTATTATTATTATTATTATTATTATTATTACTGTAGCCATGGTGGTGCAGCGGTAGCGTTGTTGCCTCACAGCAAGAGGCTCTCCCGTTCAATTCTTGGCTGGAGCGCCTTCTGTGTTGAGTCTGCATGTCCTCCCCGTGGTCGAGTGGCGTTCAAAAGACATGCGTAGAATGGGTGTGCCTTCTTTAAGGTTGGGCATTGAGCTGGCACCTCAGCACCCGTAAAAAATCTACTGCCAATCATTAGCAGACCGGAGTTCCCCTGTGGTGACCCCAACCGGGAAAAGCCGAAAGAAGAACAAACAACATTATTATTATTATTACTATTATTATTATTATTATTATTACTATTATTATAGTTATTAAGGCTATGTTTTTCCACACATGGCATTGTACATGCAGTGCCAAAAGGCAGTGGTTCCCCAAGGATTCCACAAAGTTTGTAAGTCTGTAACATACTTTTCTGAAACATTAATTAATTTAATTGTTTTTGCCCATTAACTTAAATTGCTTTGGACTGGACAATATTTTGTCCAATGGAATGTGCTTTAGCAAATAGCACAGTTAGAGCTGCCACAGTGGCCCATAGAAATGGAACAAGAGAAAGATTCCCCTAGCTGGTTACTACTTAGAGATACTGTACGTCTTTTCTGGGCAGTGAAGAATGTTGGGTTATGGCTTACTAGAACCATCTTTCTGCTGCTATGATTGCTGGCTATTAAACTAGTAATAGTCTTTTAGAAAATATTTCATAGAGGAAAGTTAAGAGTGACATGCACTTAAAGCTTTTGACTCTGTATACATACAAAAACACTTAACAATTTAAATGTCACTACTGGACTGAGGGAGTCATGCCATGCTTTTATATATGATAATTTTGCTTAAAATAAAGAATATTATCACTCTATGGAATAGTACAGTCTCTAGTAACACCTCAAGCAATGTATACTCTTCACAAGGTAATCATTTCTTTTCTCTTAGAGACATAATCATATAATCCAGTCAGTTTACCTATGCTGGTGAGTTAAAGCAAGTCCTGTGCAGGTATTTGGAGAATAGTGACCCTGACTCAGCCTGAAGGCAAAGTGCCAGTGCTTGGTTCTTCTTTTCCAGATTAGTATGACAGCTCCAAAATGCATTCCATATCATTTTCCTAGCTTTCATGCAGTCTTCTGTTATGAAAAGACAGTTTATAATCTGAAGCCATCAGCTATTGTGTGTTACATAGATTGCAATATGACAGCTTCAGTTTCCTTTTGTTAGTGAAGAAAATATGCAGCAGAAAGAAGCACAATTATACAGTGTGTTGCTGGGCGGACTAATGCTCAGAATATCTGCTTGAAAAAGGCTGATACATGCATACGTATATGCATACATATGCATACATAAAACAGTAAAATCTCACTTAACCGGCACCCGTGGGGATTGGTAGATGCTGGATAAGTGCAGTTTCCGGTTGCTTGAGAGCCACTTTGCAATTTTTGATTGGCTCGTATACTGGCATATGAGCCATTCAAAATTGCTGGTTGCTTGGGAGTGCCGGTTGCTTGAGTTCCGGTTAATGGAGACTCTAATGTATGTATATATTTACTTATTTATATACTTAATTACTGCATAAATAAGTTGGTTCAGCATTGGCCACTTTTCAACTGTGACCTAAGCCAATAGGCAAGCAGATAAAATATAAGTATCATCTCAGGATGGCATACAGGAGAAACAGTAATTGAGAAAAAGACTAAGACACGGATGCAGACACAGAGTCTCTCTCTCTCTCTCACACACACACACACACACACACACACACACACACACACACACACACACACACACACACACACACACACACACACACCTGCAATGCTTAGTCAGCCATTTGACTTGCCCCTTATTTTCCCCATATTTTCAGCATAAATGCATTAGACTTTCACTAGTAGTTTTACTACATGAGGCTACTAGGATATGTTTTTTCAAAACTCACCATATAAGAAGGACAGACTATCATAATCTACCAGGGAAGATGTCCTAACAGATTAAAACTTTGCACATAAACATTTACACTTTATTTCTCAAATATTAACACTCTAATTTTCCAAACATCACTAGCAAAATATTCAAGCTGTAAAACTTTTTTTATTGAAAAACAACAAAATAATCCAAAAAAATAAAAAAACACCTTATAAAACTCACAGAAGAAATACAGCCAAGTCAATTTAAAAAAGTTGAAATTCGCAACAAATGGGATAAACAATTCTATGAAGGGATAATATTTATCCCATTTGCTGCCAGCTTGGATGTTTTTAATTGTCTTGACTGTCGCAGGTCTCTTGTATTCAAATGAGACACTCAGGCTGGGTATGCATTTAAGTTGTTTACTATACATACACACATTAGTAGCTGTAACTTGTATATATACTTTGTACTTCATATGGTTAGTGACTGACTTGTTATTTCTAACACACACATATGCATCTCCCTTCAAGCTTACATTCACACTGACTGACTATGCAAAATGGCACTGATCTCGCATGTGCTCAGTAGGGTCTATATTAAATCGGCAAACGCTTAAAAAAGCGAATGCTGATTTATCGACCCCATGTAAGTGAAAGCTTACAATCCCGAACACTCGGAACAGCGATTTTTTTTCCCAGGGAAAAAAAATCGCTGTTCTACAAAAAAATAAAAATAAAAACTTCAAAACATTACATAAAGTGGGGGGCTTTGTCCCCCACACCTCCCTACTTAAATATACCAACTCTGAGATCGCACTACAGTGACGAAAACAGCAAAGTAACAGAGGTGGCCAAGTGATTTCTTTCCCAGGGAAAGAAATTGCTTATATGCTGTTTCGTTATTTTGCTGTTTCGTGCTTTCAAGTTCGATCAATATGCATTAGAAGGATTGCGTCTTTGATTATGTAATAGGAACCCGCTCAGTAAGTTACTATGCGCATGCTGTCTATCTACAGTGGCTGGCTAGGTTAAATATATGCACTGATCTACATCCTCCCTCTTTAATTTTGTTCGACATTGCAAAATACAAGAACAAAAGCATATTTAAGAGACATTACTTCAACATTTCAATAAAACATAACTGATTTGAAGTCCAAGTCACTATGTATTTAGGATTGGGTTTGCAAATTCTACCCAATCTAGTTACATACAAATTCTGACTGGGTTTAGCAACAGGGATAGTCTCTGGGGATTCATTCAGTACTGGAACATCCAGGTTTACATCAGACTTGTTTAAAGAAAGCACACTGTTCTTTTGAATTCAAACAATTGACAAGTCACTCTGGAAATTAGAGTCACTGGCACAGGCAATCTGCTGTGGCACTAGTTCTGAGATGGGTAACACATGTCTATGATTCCTTCTGTAATCCATTCCTTCAGGTTGTATTCTGTAAGATCTCGGTTCTTCACAAATGTCCTTTGTGATTCCTACATGATCATAACCTTTGGATTTTGCATTCTCACAACTTCTCCTTGCAATAATGGTCAAAAGGATTTACTGGTCTTATTATAGTACAGCATTTGTGACTGACGTTTTCTTGAAAGATGAGCCTTGACCACTCTATTGTTCTTTGCATTTGGTACTAATAATTGTTTGCCGATCGGAAGAGTTTTTTGTATTTGTCTGGACATCAATCTTTGAGCAGTTGAAATAAGCAAGTTGTCTTGAGGAGTGTTTCTGAGATTGCATAAGTTAAGGAATATATCGCTACCACCTCTTTTGGATTTCTCCAACAAATATTTTGCACTATGAACTGCATATTCTGCTAAACCATTGGCTTGTGGATACTCAGGACTACTGGTAATATGAACAAAGTCCCAAGACTCAGCAAATTTCTTGAACTGCTGACTAGTATACTGTGCACCACTGTCAGACATGACTTTGTGTGGACTACCATACACAGAAAAATGTCACTTCAATTTTGTAATGACTGTGCTTGATGTCAAGTTAGGAAGTGGTCAATTTCAAACCAATTTGACTAAGAGTCTACTAACACTAAGCAATGTTGACTATTCCATTTGAAAATATCTGCAGCAACTGTCGACCATGATAATTCAGGAATTTGGTGTAGATGAAGTGGTTCCTTTTGTTGATGGGGTTCGGTGCTGTTGCAAATTGAACATGCTAGAGTTTCCTTCTCTATATCTTTAGACATAGACGGCCAAAATACAATGCCTCTTGCCATTCTTTTTGTTGAATCAATACCTGGGTGACCACAATGCAAAATTCTAATATATTCCTGTTGTAATGCTTTGGGAACTACTACTGTTGGACCTTTCATGATGATTCCATCTTCCATCGGGAGCTCATCTCTGTAAGGAAAATACTACTGAATGTCAAGTGGTAAACCAGTTTATCATGTTGGTCATCCTTGACTGATAACATTTTTCATCTTCTGGAGAATTGGGTCTGAAGATGTATGATTTCTGCGTTCATCAAGCTGTGATGATGAGAAATTTCTGACTTCCATGACTTCTAAGGCTGCTGTTTCATTCTCATGCTGCTCTGTCATTTGTCTGTGTGTGTGTGACAAAGCATCTGCAAGGTACAAGTGTTTGGCCTTTTTGTAAACAATATTGAAATTGTACTTTTGCAATTTTAACATCATGCATTGCAATTGAGCGGGGGCTGTATGTATTGCCTTTTTCAAAATTGTCACTAGTGGTTGATGATCAGTCTTTATTTGGACAGGTCTGCCATAAATACAATAATTGAACACTGAACATGTGAACACTACTGCCAAAAGTTATTTTTCTATTTGTGTACAATGCATCTCTGTTTGGGTTAAAGTTCTTGATGCACAAGCAATGGGTATGCCTTCTTGAACACATGCTGTACCAAGGCCATACCTTGAAGCATCACAAGAGTTATAGGTTTGTGAACATTATAATATCTCACTGTGGGTGGACTGGCAATTTTCTTCTTCAGAATATCAAATGCTCTTTGGTTATTGTTCCAACCAGGACCAGTTTACATCTTTGCATGTCAACTCACATAATGGTGCAGAAAGCTTACTTAAGTCTGGGCTGAACTTTCCTAAATAATTGTCCATAACTAGAAAATATTGTGAAGAAGTGACATTCTCTGGAACTGGTATTTCAACAATTATTGTTTGCTTAGACGGATCTGGCTGTAAGCCAGAACTTGTAAACAAATGTCCACATAAGTAACTTCTTGCAGTTTGTATTTACATTTCTGAGGATTCAGTTTGAGATGTATTTCATGTGCATGGTCTAGAACTTTCTTGAGATTTCTATCATGTTTGTCTTAACCACTGCCTCCAACAATAATGTTGTCTACTATAATAGCACATGGACAACCAAAAAATATTTGTTCCATGGCATGTTGAAAGACTTCACTGGCAGAATCAATTCCAAATGGCATTCTTAAAGATCTGTATCTACCAAAGAGTGTACTGACTGTGGTTAACAATGAAGATTTGCAATCCAGCAAATTTTGCCAAAAAGAGATTTTTGCATCTAAAACTGAAAAAACAGTGGAATTTGGCATAAGAGTGGCTACCTCTTCTACTATATGCACTGGGTGATTAGGACACAAGTACTTTGTTTAAGTGTCTTGGATCAATACATATTCGAATATCATCTGAACTTTTCTTATGAGCTATGACCATGGCGGATACCCATTCAGTCAGTTCTTCTACTGGAGTAAGGACACCTAAATTCACCATTTCATCTAGTTTTGCTTTTACTTTACTCTGCATTGGTACTGGAATCTTCTGTGTTTGTCTGACAACTGGACTTACTTCATGGTTTAACTTCATAGAATATGTACACAATCAATGGCATATATAGAATCCTAGGAGATAGTGGCACTGATGTACAACCTCACAACGAACCAAACCAAGTTGTCACACTAATTTCCTTGTAACTTCCTCTCGAATTAAAAGAAGTACAATGCAGGAAAAAATACAGCAACAGTCTGTAGACCAAAGTTTAATAACAGAGTAGCGCTTTCACCAACAGGCTTTGTCAACTCACAATTACAACCATATGCTGATGCTTTAAATATAAAACAGAAATGCTTTCATTGGTTAACTAATAAAAACAATCAAGGCTAATTGAATGTAATTAATTAAAACGCCAAGTAAAAATACAATTTTAAAAATTCATATTATATACTAACTGTCTACATATATATATATATCCAATAGCTGTCTACTTAGAAAATTCATAAGCATATACACATATATATACATAAAAAGTTAAACATATAATTTAAAAAATTCATATTATATACTGACTGTCTACATATATATATATCCAATAGCTATCCACATAGAAAATTCATAAGCATATACACATATATTTACATGAGAAAGATGAGCATATAGCACATTAAACAATACAGCTTACTGATGGTAAAATAACCAGTGCTAAGATGTCACCTTTTAATGTCGTGTATTTTCCTAGTTCTTCTTTTCTTGAGGATGGGTTCAATTCAATTAGCCTTGATTGTTTTTATTAGTTAACCAATGAAAGCATTTCTGTTTTATATTTAAAGCATCAGCATATGGTTGTAATTGTGAGTTGACAAAGCCTGTTGGTGAAAGCGCTACTCTGTTATTAAACTTTGGTCTACAGACTGTTGCTGTATTTTTTCCTGCATCGTATTTCTTTTAATTTGAGAGGAAGTTACAAGGAAATTAGTGTGACAACTTGGTTTGGTTCGTTGTGAGGTTGTACATCAGTGCCACTATCTCCTAGGATTCTATATATGCCATTGATTGTGTTCGTTTTTATTTGGTGTACTACTGGCATTAGAATCCTGTTCCGTTTGGTGATCGCCTTTCTGCTGTTTTTTTACATATATTTACCTTTTGAACATCAACGGAGGATGGCGGCGACTGCTAGTGTATGTGTGGAGTTACCCTATAACCCGGAAGGTGAGGGCGCTGTGCATCGGAAGAGGAATCGCTTCCAAGAGTGCATTGAAGCATCTCATAATATGCTTCTGTTTTTGGATTATGACTCTGAAAAAAGTGACCAATACAATGAAACCGACGATATTGTAGGATTATCGGAGGACCTAAATACCTTAGAAATGGATTTTTTGCGGCTTAAGAAATTGCAACTCCAAAGACAGCACTTTGAAGCGTGCATACACAAGAAGGTCGTGCCTCGTGGTCTTAGGGTACTTAAGATGCCCACGTCAGGTACTTTTTATCCTGAGTTACTCTATAAGTGGCAGCAATTGAATATCAACCTAAGTTTTGACTATATGAGACTCTTGAATGATTTTCATAAACACGAAGAAGACATGTTGAGAAACAAAGTAAATGAACAGTATAAGGATATTTCTCTTAAATACAAGTCGTGTAAGCTTGAACTCCTTATGGAGAGACTATTGGATAATGTTTCCCTATATGAGAAACGTACTCTTGAACAGAAAAAGAGTAAGTTATATAGGGATATAAAAGACTTTAATAACAACCAGGTCTTTGTTTGGCCGCGCTTTGCGACCAAAAATACACATGTATCAGCACCAGTTAGTAATAATAATGCTGAGAGTGGGGTCTTTAATGGGAACAATGTTAGTTCTGATGCTACTACTGTTAATATTGTTTCTCCGGTTATTCTGAATGATAAGAACGGGTCAATAGTTAATAATTTTGATGAAAACATTCAGGTTATTGCAGGGGATGTAGAAAATATACGAGAGGGAGTTACTAAAGTGTGTAACCCACTGGTTACATTAACTAAAGAAATACCCCTTACACCAGAGGTAGTAGTAAGAAGAAAAACACAGGGTAATAACCCGGAGACATCTTTAAATAAATTGAATACCCCTTTCCCCATAGCTGTGCATCAGTCCATGGAAAGAAAGAGATCCATGAGCAGGGGAAGGCACAAACGAAAACTACCAGAGACCGAACACGTTGGTCCCACCCTGAAAAAGATGTGGGACAAGATGGGCGATCGCTAGTTGTTAACTTATCGGATAGAGAACTTAACTCACAAGAATTACAACTTCTTAATAAGGGCCTTAGTTTTGTGCCTTCAAGCAGGGGTGATATCACGGATATGATCATAGATGTTAAGAAATTTGTACGCAACGTACAATTAAAATTAGAATTTAATAGTACTTTCAATGATGGCTTGCACACTTCTCTCTTTCGTCCTTACAGTACATATATGCCGATATTGCATCCACTATTAGACACTTTTGCGAAACTAGTGGAAAATGATATTTATAAACATTACAATTCCACTAATAATCAAAATAGGAATAGAAGACATTATAAGGACAACCTAACAAAGGCTCAACGTAATGCTATGATTTTATTGAAGAGAGATGATGAATTAATAGTGAGGCCAGCTGATAAAGGTGGGCCATTGGTTCTTATGAACCGAACTGACTATATGAATATCATGACAGATATGTTGAGGGATAGTAAATTCTATGAAATTATAAGTATGTCGATAGTACTGGATAAGGTTTTCATGGTATATAGTACGTTGGATGATTTATTAGCAAGTGGTGACATAGAATTTGAACTATATAAATACCTTAAGATTGATAATCCTTTAATTCCTATTCTTAATGGATTACCAAAAATTCATAAAACACTAGTAAACCCACCCATGAGACCTATTGTATCTGGTCAAGGGTGGGTCACTGAGGCACTAGCCTTGTATTTGGAGTATTATTTAGGTCCTCTAGTTCGTGCTAATGATTAAATTTTAATAGACAGCAAACAGTTTTTAATTGATTTGTATACATACACCAAGACATTGAAAGAGAATGAACGATTTATTCTTGTTACTATGGATGTAGTGAGTCTTTTCACAGTTATTCCTAATGATGATGGTATTCAGAAAATACAACAATATTTGACGAAGAATACGGATATGAATGGGGACAGGATTGATCTCCTGACTTTACTTTTGGAGACAGTACTTACTAGTAATCTTTTTCTCTTTGGGGACACTCTTTACATGCAGAAGGAAGGCGTAGCTATGGGCACGGCTTGTGCCAATAGCTACGCCAACCTGGTCATGGCACAATGGGAAGAGGATTCCCTGTTTACATTGGATAACTTTAGGAGGCATATAGGCTTCTATAGGAGGTTTGTGGATGACCTCTTTTTTATCTGGCGGGGAGATGAATATCAATTGAAAGAATTTTTTGTACAAGTGAATGAATTATCGGAATATCTCAAATTCACTTTTGTATATTCCTACGAGGGAATCTCTTTCCTTGATGTAAATATAGAGAGGTTAACCAGTGGTTTATTGAACACCTCCATACATAGAAAAGCCTGCTATAAGAATTCGCTCCTGCACAGGAGCAGTATGCATCCTAGATTTGTCTTTGACAATGTGGTAAAGGGCCAAATTACAAGGGCATCCAGGCTGAACCCATCTTTGGAAGGGTTCACACGAGAATTAAAATTACTTAGGAGTAACTTTAGTGAAAGAGGCTATGATACAACAGTGTTCGACCTGATTTCTGATGATGTATATAAACAAAGGGACACTATAGCCCGACCCTATTTTTCTGATTTTGATATGAATCAAAGTATTACTGCAAGTAACAAGGATATAGGTATGAGATTTCTAACTTATTATACTAAGGATTTTGATATATTGAAGGAAAGTATAGCTAAACATTGGGATACACTTCTTTTAGAAGATGAGATAGGTAATTTAGTGGGGGAGAGGCCTAATTTCACATTTTGTAATAAACCCAACCTCAAAAGGATTTTATGCTACCCCTCACTATCTAGTTTTAGATGTAATCCCTCTACACTTGGACCACACACTAACAGTGTGCCTTGTAGTAGATGCAACCAGTGTATTTATATAGAAACAAGTGATGTGTTTGAGCATCCAGTAACACACAGGAAATTTACGTTTAGTACAGGAACAGATTGTATGAGCAAAGGGCTAGTTTATCTGGCAACATGCACTGCTTGCACTTCATTTTATGTGGGAAAGACTAGTAGACAGCTCAGAGAGAGAGTTAGGGAGCATGTCTACCATATGAGCAAGCACTCCGAACACAATGCACTTGCCAAGCATCATGTTATGCTAGGCACCACTCATAGTTTTCTCTTCCGTGTCATACAACACATCCATCCCAGTGCTAGGGGAGGGGATTTTGATAACTTCATATTAGAGTGTGAACTTAAATGGATCATTCGCCTGAGGGCACACCAGTCACCAGGATTGAATGACAAAATTCAAATTAAACCCATCCTCAAGAAAAGAAGAACTAGGAAAATACACGACATTAAAAGGTGACATCTTAGCACTGGTTATTTTACCATCAGTAAGCTGTATTGTTTAATGTGCTATATGCTCATCTTTCTCATGTAAATATATGTGTATATGCTTATGAATTTTCTATGTGGATAGCTATTGGATATATATATATGTAGACAGTCAGTATATAATATGAATTTTTTAAATTATATGTTTAACTTTTTATGTATATATATGTGTATATGCTTATGAATTTTCTAAGTAGACAGCTATTGGATATATATATATGTAGACAGTTAGTATATAATATGAATTTTTAAAATTGTATTTTTACTTGGCGTTTTAATTAATTACATTCAATTAGCCTTGATTGTTTTTATTAGTTAACCAATGAAAGCATTTCTGTTTTATATTTAAAGCATCAGCATATGGTTGTAATTGTGAGTTGACAAAGCCTGTTGTGTTCGTTTTTCTTTGGTGTACTACTGGCATTAGAATCCTGTTCCGTTTGGTGATCGCCTTTCTGCTGTTTTTTTTCATAGAATATGTGACTGGAAGTTTATCAAGCTCATCCTTGGAAATATCAGCATATTCATTATTATTCAGACGTATATGGTGGACTTCTTTATTAAATGAAATCAGTCCCATTCTCAGACTGTCTTTGAGGCCTGAAAGTGACTGCACATGTCTTTTCACTACATAAAATGGCAAGTCATAGCTGTTTCCACCAGAATGGCATGAAAGAACTACTATGCCATCAGTTTGAATCTCTTCACCACAATAAGCAACTAGTTTTGCACACTTTTCTGATTCAAGTTTCTCACCAGCTTTTATTTTAGCAAACATTTGTGCTATTATAACATTGATTGCACTTAGATCCAGTGTTTACTTTAAGCTCTACAGATTTCCCATTAATTTGTATGGTACAAAATGACTTACTCTGTTCTGACAACTAATAATCTACTGTATTAACTGTTTCATCGATCACAGTGACACCTTCAACATAGAAAGTTTGCTTACAGCTCTCAGAGTTTGCTACAGTCTCTATCTGATCTACTTGCTTCTTCAGATACGCTCTTTTAATATAGGTTTGCGATGTTTTAGACTTGCAAAGCCTTTTGAAGTGATTTCACTTTTTATGTTTGTGACATTGCTGACCAAAAGCTTAACACTTTTTCCTGTCTAGGTTCGTGACTTCCTCCTGCCAGTTAACAATGAGGTTGAATGTGGCACTGCCTCTCAGTTTATATTTCTTTTTCATCTTAAATTTCTGCTGCACACTATCAACATTTGCAGTAGCAGATACTGCAAACATGCTTTTCTTATTCGTAAGCATATTTGTATGCTTTTCTATAATCTCATGTATTTGACAAATCTCAATGGCTTTACTCAATGTTAATTCACTATCTTGAAGCAAAATCTTTTTCACTGCACCATTAGTAACACCACAAACAAGACAGTCTTTTATCAACTCATCTCGTAGATCATCAAATCTGCATGTTTTTGCTTTATTTCTTAAGTTGGTAATATATGCTGCAATAGTTTCACTAGGCTTTTGATTTATTGTGTAAAATCTGTGCATTTCCATTGTAATATTCATTTGAGGGTTACACATTTCTTTAAATTTATGTTTTAAGCACTCAGGGTCTTCCCACGTTTCAGCCTGTATCACAATATGGCAGTTCTCCCCCTCCCCTGCATACAGGGCAGGTGCATACACAAATGAACATTCCCACTCAATGGCCTCTGAGCCAGCAAAATTGACAAGTATAAGCACTCTTGTACGTGCGTCTTTATCAGAAAATACAGCCTGTATGAAACTATCATATTCTTGCTCAAACACTCACCAATTCTCAGCAATATTATTATCAAACACCAGCAGTTCTGGTCTGCGAAAAACGTCTGCCATAATAACAAGTTATTTTAAACATAAGTATTGACCTGGTACTTGTAGTTTTGCTCAAGTGCACAACAACCTCCCAAAATGCTTTACTTTAACACTGAAATGCCTCAAAAACTCCGGGCACTTCTGACACTTCAGAAAGCCTTATGCATGGATTCAGCAAACTTCCGTGCAAGAATAACTTATTCTTGCATGAAAGGGACCGTTCCCGTGCAGCACGGCAACACGCCATGCATATTCATGAAGGCATGCTGCTGTGCTGTAATACGGACATGGTTCTGTGTACAAGTGCAGGGTGTGTGTCTGAGAGCAGTGCTCTCACAATACACATGCCCCCTGTACACCAGAATTACCGTACAGCAATTTAAAAAGAGGGAGAGATTGCTCGTCACACCTCTCAACCTGTTAGAGTAAGAGATCTGGAGAAAGGGGGACAACTTTTAAATATTGCCAGTACAAACCTAGAAAGTTGATAGAATAACAGGTTTTGCATTAGCATGAATCATTCGAAGGGTATGAAGTCTAAAATGCACACCTCCCAACCCATTAGAGTAAGAAATCTGGAGAAAGGGGCACAACTTTTAAATATTGCCAGTACAAACTTGCAAAGTTGATAGAATAACAGGTTTTACATTAGCATGAATCATCTGAAGGGTATGAAGTCTAAAACGCACACCACCCAACCCATTAGAGTAAGAAATCTGGACAAAGCCAAAAATTAAATTAAAAAATTAAACACTTTAATTTATTTTTTTATTAGTCTGGAATAAAGTTTAAGCGTAGCTGTGCAGGTATGCCTGTTGCGCAGCTATGCATAGCAGCATTTAAACTTCAAAAGAAGTTTATTAGTACTATACACAGACAAAAAAAGTGAAATTGGAATAGTGTAGTAGCTAGAACTTTCACCTAACATGCAGTCAGGCACAGTTCGAGCCCCATAGCAGGCCACACATTTTCATATGTGAAACGCATCCAAAATGTATTTTTAATAAATAGGTAGTGAATATATTAGGTTTATGTTAACCAGGGTAGTGTAGCAGCTCCAAATGTGAAGTGTCACTGAAATTAAAAGTTTAAACAATATTTAGGATATCCTAGCGGATTTGTGCACTGGTAAGCAGGGCTTAGCATCTACCCTATTAAGCAATGGGCAGCCTTGCTAAGTGTGTTTGCCCGGTGCTTAGCTTAGCTCAGCAGTTTCAAAACTGTCCAATCACAGTACAGGGTGGGAAAATAGCCCTATTTAAACCTCACAGGTGGGAATACAGCTCATAACTGGTTGTAGCTTCCCACTGTAGGCAGAATGGCAGGTGTTGGTGAAGGCATGCGCTTTAGGGTTTAGTGCTGGGGCATACAGGAGTCCAAAGTCATGGTAGGACTCATCATAAAAAAACATGAAGTGAGACTGCTGCAGGACCAGTACCAGGGCTCCCAATATAAAGCTGAAGCCTGGGAAAGTCTCACCCATGATCTCACCAGTGCCAGTGGTATCCCTCGGACTGATGAGCAGGTCCAGCATCACTATGCCGACTTGAAGCAGAGGAAGAGGGAACTCTTGGAACAGTGGGTCCAAGAAGCAAGACAGAGGGGTGATGTCCCAGCAGTGTGTAAGTACTCATAGCAATAACTATTTACCAAAGTCCAGCCTGTGTATGTGATGGATAGGTATGCATAAATGTTTCTCTATTTTCATTACAGCTCCAGTCGAGCAGGTTGCAAACCAGGAAGCCCATGCCAGTAGTTTGCAAAGGCTACATACCAAATAAATTTAAAGGAGTAGAATGTCACCTGGCATTATTAAAACTGGGTATGGTTTAAACTGAATAAAGCAGACAATATTACAGTAATAGTCTAATATAGGTCATGCATTAATAAAATGTAATTTCCCGTGAATAAAAATCTAAACCCCGGACTGGTTGTGTTTACTCTGGTATGGTATGATTTGAAATGTGTACAGGTTATGCATAGCAACTATAGCTGTGAAAGCATTAAACAATCAAGTCTCATCTGACAAAGTTAGTGCCTCTATAACACATGAGATTAACTGATATTACAAATGTCATGCAGCAAGATCTGATATCTGAATAGTAATGTTGTGTTAACCACTGTTTTCCACACTGTGCTATGTGAACAGGTATGTAATGTTGTAAATACAAAGTCAGATTGTACAACAAAGAGAGAATGAGAAAGAAATCATTCAGGAGAGAGACAACAGTGTCTCAATAGCTCCCTGTGATGAAACACACACTTTTCATATTTTTAGAAGAAACAGCCACGGTTCGAATCCTGGGAGTGGTAGTTAGCTGTATGCTAATTTCAACTAGGATTTTGTGAAAATGTGTAGAAACAAGTCAGGTAGTATTAACAAACATTCCTTCCACAGGTCTCCCCAGTAAGATAAGGTATAAAGTAGCTATAAGAAGGCTGTAGTTATAGTGTGTCCAACACCCATGGTCCAACCCCAAGGCTGCAAATGACAGCATGATAAATACATACACCGAGTGGTCTCCCCCAAGAAAAAGGTGTCATGCTATCATAGCTACAGGTCTCTGCTAACAACAACCAGGGTGACTGACAGAAATCAAAGCAGAGTATGTCAGTAGCGCACACACACACACACACACACACACACACACACACACACACACACACACACACACACACACACACACACACACACACACACACACACACACACACACACACACACACACACAGTATGAGTGCACATATGTAACCATGACTATGGGGATATGGGTAGAAACAGTCATGTAGTATTAACAAACATTCCCTCCACAGGTCTACCAGGTAAGAGAAAGTTCAAAGTAGCTATAAGAAGGCTGTAATTATACTGTGTACAAATATACCACTGCCCAACCCAAGGCTATAGTTGTTGTAATAATACCTGTACAGTAATGAATAGAGAAATGGTCATTAAAGCTGTGACCATTGCAAGAATCTACATTTGTTAACTGACATCTCTCTGTCTCTCCCTCACCATATCTTCATCAATAATGTAAACACATAAATGAATGGGTATGTTTTCCACCAAATCTACTGTTTGAACATGGGTCCTGTTCTAAAAACGTTTAAATTTATTCCAATTAATGTTCCTTGTTTGGTGGCCTGTTACTATCAATTTAACCTGCATGCTGGCGTAATGCCCACTGTGGTTCCATATATGCATATGTTCTGTTTGATATGCAAATGTTCCAAATGTGTTATATTGGGTTAATGGGAATACTCATGCATGCTGTTATAACTAATCCTGGAATGTGTTAATAATTACTAACAAACATATGTTCTAAAACTGCAACACCATAGCACTTCAAGGAAGGCTGATCCCAGTGGATCCATCTCCCCCACCTCATCTGGCCATGGCCCCAGGCCCCTGCATGTCTGAGACCCACCCCAGGACCTCCTTGTCCGCTGGTCCTGCACCACCTTCTGGTGGAACCACCTCATGGGATGGGGCTCACCCCTCCGGATGCGGGCATCCTGTCACCCGAAGCCAGATCCAGGGTCTGATGCGTAGCTAGCTCCACAAGGAATTTGGAGATCTGCTACACCAGCTTGAGGGCCGCGCAGCTCATTTAGAGGGTCAGCCTGCCCCTCCTGCTCAGTCCCCAGCATAGCCACCTTTGGGGGTATGAA